>NC_045157.1:4751563-4754063 GCF_900700415.2 Clupea harengus
CTAATGTGCTTCCATCCTCCTTTCAAGACATTTTTTTTTTGCCATCTGAGCACAAATTTTGCAAAGCAGAGAAAACCTGAGCCACCTCCCTCTGTCTCTGTATCCAGATGTTGCGTCAGCGAACTTGAATTAGCTTCGCTCCTACATTCCTCATCCTACACCCATGTCTAAAGCTTGCATGTGCCTTGGCGTAAACAAAACTGGTCCGTGCGTAGTGAAAGTTCACTTGCCCCTACATTTTATGTAGGATGGAATTCAGCTGTTGCTTGTGCCTAATAGTAGAGCAGTTACACTAAGCACCATAGAGTGTTTGTGCCCAATAGGAGAGCAGTTACACCATAGAGTGTTTGTGCCCAATAGTAGAGCAGTTACACCATAGAGTGTTTGTGCCAAATAGGAGAGCAGTTACACCAAGCACCATAGAGTGTTTGTGCCCAATAGGAGAGCAGTTACACCAATCACCATAGAGTGTTTGTGCCCAATAGTAGAGTAGTTACACAAAGCATCATAGAGTGTTTGTGCCCAATAGGAGAGCAGTTACATCATAGAGTGTTTGTGCCCAATAGGAGAGCAGTTACACCCAGCATCATAGAGTGTTTGTGCCCAGTTACACCAATCATCATGGAGTGTTTGTGCCTAATAGTATTGCAGTTACACCCAGCATCATAGAGTGTTTGTGCCAAATAGTAGAGCAGTTACATCATAGAGTGTTTGTGCCCAATAGGAGAGCAGTTACACCCAGCATCATAGAGTGTTTGTGCCCAATAGGAGAGCAGTTACACCAAGCATCATAGAGTGTTTGTGCCCAATAGTAGAGCAGTTACACCCAGCATCATAGAGTGTTTGTGCCCAGTTACACCAAGCATCATAGAGTGTTTGTGCCCAATAGGAGAGCAGTTACACCAAGCATCATAGAGTGTTTGTGCCCAATAGGAGAGCAGTTACACCAAGCATCATAGAGTGTTTGTGCCCAATAGGAGAGCAGTTACACCAAGCATCATGGAGTGTTTGTGCCAAATAGTAGAGCAGTTACATCATAGAGTGTTTGTGCCCAATAGGAGAGCAGTTACACCAGCATCATAGAGTGTTTGTGCCCAATAGGAGAGCAGTTACACCAAGCATCATGGAGTGTTTGTGCCAAATAGTAGAGCAGATACATCATAGAGTGTTTGTGCCCAATAGGAGAGCAGTTACACCCAGCATCATGGAGTGTTTGTGCCCAATAGGAGAGCAGTTACACCCAGCATCATAGAGTGTTTGTGCCCAATAGGAGAGCAGTTACACCCAGCATCATAGAGTGTTTGTGCCCAATAGGAGAGCAGTTACACCATAGAGTGTTTGTGACCAATAGTAGAGCAGTTACACCAAGCATCATGGAGTGTTTGTGCCCAATAGGAGAGCAGTTACACCCAGCATCATGGAGTGTTTGTGCCCAATAGGAGAGCAGTTACACCCAGCATCATGGAGTGTTTGTGCCCAATAGGAGAGCAGTTACACCAAGCATCATAGAGTGTTTGTGCCCAATAGGAGAGCAGTTACACCCAGCATCATAGAGTGTTTGTGCCCAATAGGAGAGCAGTTACACCCAGCATCATGGAGTGTTTGTGCCCAATAGGAGAGCAGTTACACCCAGCATCATGGAGTGTTTGTGCCCAATAGTAGACCAGTTACACCAAGCATCATAGAGTGTTTGTGCCCAATAGGAGAGCAGTTACACCCAGCATCATGGAGTGTTTGTGCCCAATAGGAGAGCAGTTACACCCAGCATCATAGAGTGTTTGTGCCCAATAGGAGAGCAGTTCCACCCAGCATCATGGAGTGGAATCTAAAAGAACATGACTCATGAGCATGAACGTTCGATCGGCCGACGTTGTGAAACATCCTGTTCTTACTCAGAAGATGTAGAATATGTGTCGTGCCTCTCTCAGCAGAGATCAGTTGAAGAATGTGGAAGTTATGGATATTTATTATTTCCCTATTCCGCATTACTGGCTAACTCTGGTGATGTTTGTGGTTATTGTTTCCCTCCTAGTTTCTCGCCACTGTTTCCTTTTTTTCCCCCGGATCACACGAAAACAGAAACCAAGCATGCTGTCCATTTCAGAGGATGTGACTTTTCGTGTTTGTGGCTAATCAAGATTTTCCGTTGGCGTGACTGAAGCCGTCCTTCAGTTACTGGGGAATCTGATGTGTTGTCCAAAGCTTTAACTGAACTGTGTGTCAGCTTCACCCCACCACTGCTTTTCTGATTGAATTGTGTTCAATTGAGTTGCTTCAGGTTTTTATTTTATTTATTTTTTGCTGTGCTCAAGGACATGACTTCCTTGGTTTGATTCTCAAGAGCAATCAATGAGGTCTGAACTAAATCACCCCTGAGAAATATGCTCAATGGCAAGCATGAAGTTTATAAGACAGCTACAGGAAACCCACATGAGTCATACACACAGGCTAGCATACCTTTTCTTAGCAGAAACCAGCTATTCTATGGAAGGTTTTGACT
>NC_045157.1:4759063-4776563 GCF_900700415.2 Clupea harengus
GGAGTAGCGAGCCATTCATCACCCCTGGCTCTGAAGGGGGAAGTCGAGCGATCCATCAAAAGTCTCTCCACCCCTCCGGGCTGGCTTTCCTGTCCCCCGCGCAAGATAAACCGCCCAATTTAACAGCCAAACCGGCAGCCTGGAGTGGCATTCCTGGCACAGGAAGAAAGGAGAGGTTGACACGGCGACGCAGAGTTCAGGAGGCAGAGATACGTGCTAGCGTGTCAGAGTCAGGACTGCGCGAGTGGCGGAGTGACATCTGGGACTCGGAGGTGATGTTGCGTGTCTAGTCCTGTCAAGGAGCAGTGTGTTTGTGTGTGTTTGTGTGTGTGTGTGTGTGTGTGGGGGGGGGGGGGTTGCTAACACTATGCGACCTTGGCCCTCCATGAAGAGAGTATAATATCTCGAGACAGCTCACAAATCGTCCAAATGTTGGTACTGAATCACAGTGAAAACGAGCTGGAAATAAGTACCACTCACCTCAACTGTTTTCTGAGTACATCTGCACTGCTACTGGTGAAGCTCTGGCTTGCGTTGATATTGAGGTATTGCGTTGATTTCAAACAAACACACTAAACATGGTAATGAATCCTGTCCTCATTTGGTCTGAAATGCACCTCTGTAACTCGGCCAGTGTTGTGCATGAACGCGTTCATTGAACACGTTCATTTTTATGAGAACGATGAACTGAACGCAACTTCATGACAAATAATGAATTTGAACGGTGAACACGTTCATATTATCTGAGGTCCAGCGCCACTGAGGTCTAGCTAAAACATTACGGAATGTTTTCCTTCTGCTGAGGAAAGACGCTGTCTAAATCGAATGCTTGTACCATGTCGTTGCTCAGTACCTGTTAAAAGGCCATAGTAATTATTTGTTAATTGCCCAGACAGACCATGTTTTCGGTAAATGACCATATTTGGTATTGCGTTGGTCATGTGACTCCACTTCTCACGTTGCAATGTTTGATATCGCTTCATGGCATATTTAGATGGAGTAGCAGTTAACTTCGGGCATATTTTCACATAATTGAATGTTGCTTTGTTGAAGTTGTGTGCGTCCATGTATACGTGAGTTTGACTTTGTAGCCTACCTTGTCAGGTATGTGTTTGTTATAGTTTAGCTTTCTCATCATTGTTACGAGCACTGTCACTTAATTGATCCAGCATGATGCACTGTTCGTGAACTCGCTTAGCATAAGCTGCTAATGTACAAATACGAGTGGTACAGGGTTTACCTATGCTAACTTTTGAGCGGTCTTTCATTTAGTGTACATGCCCTTGTTGATCTGAGATTAAGCCAGTAGCATATCATTGCTGAAGAGCAAGTTATTATTATTAGTTCCCTGTATAATTCATTATTTAAATGGTACTACATAATAATAAAAAAAAAAAATTAAAATTATGCTATGAACTAGTTGAACTATGAACTAGTTCAGAATTTAAATGGTGAACTATGAACGTGAACGATTCATGTTTACTTGTATGAACTGAACTTTGAACTAGTTCATGAGAGATGTGAACGTGCACAACACTGAACTCGGCTAGGGTGTTGTGTGCTGTGTGAGACTGCAATGGCCGCCGACTAGAGTGCTGTTCGGTGTCACTTTCTGGCTTTTTTTATTTTTTTTTTAAATCAATGTCTAATGGTACATTCATCACTATGGCACCTTGTCAGGTGTATTGTGATTCCTGAAGGCAGGTTGAAAGCTTTCCACATGATTTACTGTTTCGAGCAGCACAGTGCCTTATGGGTATTACTTCTCTTTCATCCCCCCCCCCCCCCCCTCTTCAACCCCCCCCCCCCTCTCTGAATTAGTCCTCATCAAGCTGTTGTTCTTTTTCCCACACAACCCCATGTCCAGACTATGAATGTGGGCCACTGGTGACTGGAGCCTCAGTTAAAGGGCCCTAGGCTGCGGCTATGGACAGGTTAACGAGAAGCGGCCAGTTGCTGTAAATAATCCAATCACCACAGCACAATGTAGAGGACTCCCACGGGCCCCGTTGGCCCCCTGTGTGTGTGTGTGTGTGTGTGTGTGTGTGTGTGTGTGTGTGTGTGTGTCTGTGTTTGTGTGTGTCTGTGTGTCTGTGTTTGTGTGTGTTTGTGTGTGTGTGTGTGTGTGTGTGTGTGTGTGTGTGTGTGTCTGTGTTTGTGTGTGTGTGTGTGTGTGTGTGTGTGTGTGTGTTTGTGTGTGTGTGTGTGTGTGTGTGTGTGTGTGTGTGTGTTTGTGTGTGTGTGTTTGTGTGTGTGTGTGTCACACGTCCACACAAAGAGCACAGTAAAGAATGCAGTAAAGAATGCAGGGGAGGCGTTAGTGATAAAGGTACAAAACAGCAGTCGGGCTTTACGGACTGGGGATGGGAAGGGTACGGGCCAGAGAGTAGGGCCAATGATTTTCCGCGATAACGGAAAACGGACGGAATTCGCGGAATGTACCCTTTGAAACGGAATTGCAACTTTCAGACGGAAACATCATTTTGTGCATACAAATCGCCCCAAATTCCCCTGTATTTTGGGCTGCAATTGCAACGATGAACAAACATTAATTAAAGAACAAAACCACTGAGAAAATGTCACGTCTGTGCTGAACTCTGCTCCGGCCACGCCCCCCTTTTCAACGGTTGACCCACACACCTCCGCTAAAGACACATTCAGTCACATTCTCTCGCTTGTCTTCCCAATCGCATTTAAAACAAAAATGTTTAGTCTTCTGTTCTGTTGATGGCTGGCAAACAACAATCTAAGAAGGGCACATATTATTCACTCATTTTAAGCCATCAATCTACCTCAGGGTGAACAAAATGAACTGAAACAGAAAAAAACGGAATTCACCAAATGTGAAACGGAAAATGCATTTTTTTTTTACGGAAAATCATTGGCCCTAGAACAGCATGGCCGGCATGCAGCGCCCTGCTTCCATCATCTGCAGAGGGAGGCCAGGCTACCAGGCTAACACCAGGCCAAGCTACCAGGCTAACATCAGGCCAAGCTACCAGGCTAACATCAGGCCAAGCTACCAGGCTAACACCAGGCCAAGCTACCAGGCTAACATCAGGCCAAGCTACCAGGCTAACATCAGGCCAAGCTACCAGGCTAACATCAGGCCAAGCTACCAGGCTAACATCAGGCCAAGCTACCAGGCTAACACCAGGTCAAGCTACCAGGCTAACATCAGGCCAAGCTACCTCGCTAACACCAGGCCCAATCTACCAGGCTAACACCAGGCCAAGCTACCAGGCTAACACCATGTTGTGTTCATCTGAAGCTACCAGGCTAATATCAGGCCAAGCTACCAGGCTAACACCATGTTGTGTTCATCTGAAGCTACCAGGCTAACATCAGGCCAAGCTACCAGGCTAACACCAGGCCAAGATACCAGGCTAACACCAGGCCAAGCTACCAGGCTAACACCATGTTGTGTTCAGGCCAAGCTACCAGGCTAACACCATGTTGTGTTCATCTGAAGCTACCAGGCTAACACCATATGTGACGATGTGATCGTCACTACGGATAAATATGCTCTCTGGCGGCCATGCCATTGAGCCGGGCTCTTTGGTGTGGCGGTCAGAGAGCATGTTTGGCACCCGGTAGACCTGGGTTCGAGTCTGGGTAGGGTGACCCTGCTCTCCCTTCGCTACAAATGGTGTCAGAAGTGGGATGCCCTGCTGTGAGGTCATCGGAGGCGCACCCGTGAACATTGTGTGAGGGACCCCCAGGAATGTTGACCCCGTGTGAAGGACCCCATGGTAGGGTGAAGCACTTGTGAAGCACTTGTGTGTGTGGGGTGCTCTGGATGGGAGAAGCATGATTGGTGTATGCGTGAAGGATGTCTGTGTACGTGAAGCGCATGGGTGCGCTTCCCGAAGGTGAGGGCAGTGTGACGATGTGATCGTCACTACGGATAAATATGCTCTCTGGCGGCCATGCCATTGAGCCGGGCTCTTTGGTGTGGCGGTCAGAGAGCATGTTTGGCACCCTGTAGACCTGGGTTCGAGTCTGGGTAGGGTGACCCTGCTCTCCCTTTGCTACACCATATTATGTTCATCTGAAGGCACCTTCAGCCATGTTGTGCTACCTGCTGTGGACAGGCTCCATGCCATGTTTTGCGTCATTAACATTGATAAGCATTTAATGTGATGGTGTCGGAATCCTTTGAACGAGACATGAGAAGCGAAGGGGATGTATGCGGGACGAGAGGGGGGCTGCATTCATACACTCGGCCATCAAAGCAGTTCACAGCTGCTGTGGTCCGAGGTGCTTGTGCATTCGCCATGTACTCTCTGCATTACCGCTCTTTTTCAAAGGGCGTCCTTCTGCTGTAAATAACCCCAGGCCCTGCAACGCCTCTGTGTTCCTTGGGCATCCCTTGCGGTTTTTGTCAATGGCAATGCATTGTGAGGAATGCAGTGATTGATAATCACAGTACAACAAAGAATGACCTCAGGAGCAATCCGTCTATAAAAGCGAAGGTTGAATACACGCCATGTGTTCACCGGCCACCTCTCAACAAAGGTGTCACTCAGTAAAGAGGCACTAGATTGAAGCAGGGAGCTGCAGGTAATTGGCAGAGAAACCACAGCTTAAAGGGGTTCATTTCATTCCACTGACCTCCAGCACTTTTTCTGACAAGGATGCCGCGTGCATCGCAATGAAGGATTAAGAATGGGACCCAAGGTCTTCACAGTCTGGTGCCTTCCCTAAGTTATTATGTGGCTCTTTACCTGCATCGCCCTGCTGAAGCACAAGCGTGCTTTTCAATAGAAAGTGGGTTGGATCTGTTAGAGTGGCCCCTTACTTAAAATCGCCTGTTGGACCGTCTGTAATACGACCTTTGACCCCAATCCATAAAAGCACATTCTGATATTTAAAGCATCTTTCTGCTGTGTGAGAATGAGAAGGGGAATGAGGTTTTTTTAAATGTCAGAGGTATCCCTCATTAGACTGGCTGCGTGCGGGGGTCACAGACCATGTTAATGTCTACCATTAAAACACTGTGCTGTTATATAGACCATTGTGACGTCTACCATTATAACACTGTGCTGTTATACAGATCATGATAACGTCTACCATTAAAACACTGTGCTGTTATAGACCATTGTGACGTCTACCATTAAAACACTGTGCTGTTATATAGACCATGGTAATGTCTATCATTATAACACTGTGCTGTTATATAGACCGTGGTAATGTTTATCATTATAACACTGTGCTGTTATATAGACCATGATAATGTCTATCATTATAATACTGTGCTGTTATACAGCACGACAGACTGGGGGAGAGTGGCACCAGACCTAACAAGGTCATTGTGCTCAGGATTACAAGTGGTTATAAAGTGCATCTCTGCAAGTCTACGGAGTTAATGACAAATAAAGGTTATACATCTCTCTCAGGTAACGAAAAAGCATTATGCACAAATCCTATCTTTGACACGCTCTCTTATACATACACTGACACACACCCCTGCACACACACAAACACCTTCACACAACATACAGCGTGGTGATAGATAGATAGATAGATAGATAGATAGATAGATAGATAGATGGATACTTTATTAATCCCGAGGGAAATTTAGGTCATCCAGTAGCTTATACACATACACACTTATACACCTCACCGACATACATACATAAATCACATACTGTATACTGTACATAGGGAGAACATATTCACACAGAATGTATCCAGATACAGGAATGGGGAGGGAGACTATAGATAACATCATGGATTATTTGTAGCATCTAGATGTGTTTTCAGCACACACACACACACACACACACACACACACACACACACACACACACACACACACACACACACACACACACACACACACACACACACACACACACATACACATACACATACATATGCACACACGCGCGAGCATACGCAAACGCCCACACATACAGACAGGGTAGAGCAGTTTCTTTTTCTCTCGAAACAATAAAAAGTAACAGGGCAGAGAGAGAGTAATATCGTGCTATGAAAGCGTCTCTTATCTTTAACTTCTGGAGATCTCAGCCAGAACACCAGGGTGGGGTCATTAAACTCCTTCAAACCAAATGCCTCTGCTGGTCAACCCGATAATACACAATGGGTTCATCAAAGTCCCTGATAACACAGTACGGTTGAATCAACGTCCCTGCGGATGCAATGAGGTAGTGGCGCTGTTTGTCAGCTCCAGATGAGTAGGGTCTTACAGTAAAGGAGTGGAAAAGAGAGAAGCGATGTCAGGGCTCTGGTTTTGTGCAGTGTATTCTGTGTTCTATATTATGTGAGCAGGGAGAGTGAGCATACCTGGTGCTGATGACATAGATGCTAATGCATCACCAGCTTAGGCGCTATAAAACTATATTATATATTAAAATATATTATTGGATCTTTCCATGACAGACTATTTGTGGCGATTGGCCTGTCGTTGATCTTTGATCACTAGGTGATCAGAGGAACTAATGTTTTTCTATGCCGACAAAAACCTCTCTTTACCTAAAGTTGACCAAACTACTTTTAAACTTCACAGAGTTTAACAGAATTAATGAAATACTGATCTTTCTTTTTTTATATAAGTAATTTACTTTAAGCGTGAAGGTGCAGTAATGAATCCTTTCATCCTGTCAGTAGTCAGTATTGCATACTGTCTGTCAAGCTATAGGATCCCCATCACATCATAGGACAAGCTGACTAGGAATGATCCTTCTTGTTTGGAAATGCGTCCGCGTCTTTAGAAAGTATCTGCCGCCCTCTTCTGGCTGACCATGGTACTCTTCAAATGCCAAGTTGCCACGATCTGTTATCTCCATTCCATGGTGATGGGTTTGCATGATTTGTAGCGTCAACCAATCACCAGTTTAAAATGCCATGAAATTAAATTACGACTGAGAATAATGAGAGAAATAGAAATGTTCAGCTGCGTTCAGCTAGCTCTAACAGTTGAAATTGAAGATGAAGTTTGTGTTGCTTTTTCCATATAAAATAAACATCAACTTCAGAACAGAGCAATTCAGCTGATACGTACTCAGACTTTATTAGTTGGCCTTGTTTTGAGTTTTGCGAGGTTACATCCCAAATCTGCTGACATGATGCCACCTAGTGTTTTTTACCTTTTCATTGCAAAAAAAAAAATTATTAAAAAAAAACTGTTTTACATTTATTTAACGGCAACAAATACAGGCCTTGATTCGTTAATACTGTAAATCAGTGCGCCATGAACAATAATACATACGTGATTTTTATGGTGTGATTATGTGGATTTTGCACTTGTTACTGTTACGTCGTAGATACACTATTTTACACTTTAAAAATACATGTCCAATTCATACATGGACATACATTACACACGCCCATATCTACTCATCTTTGACATGCCTTAAAGTCATGTTTGGTTTTGCATGTCCACGTAGTTGCACTGTTCTCTCAAACCCACATATCTTCGGAGAAATCTCCCCATCATTGAAAAATCAGTTTTGTTCCCTCTCCAGTTCCTTTGAAAAGAAAAACACCGTTAGCGCACTCGCTGACGGCTCACCACAGTAAGCATTCCACTTTGAAAGGATAATATTTGCTCCTTTAAAAAAATGAGGTAAGCCGTGGCAGCGGCACTGATCCGCAACTGATGCTGCGCAAGTTTAACGCCATACATCACCGCCCCTATTCATCACCGCGCTAACTAAAGTGATCTATCAACCCCAAAAGCTCCACTGTTGTTTCAGCTGATTACTAAATCACGGCTTAATTCTTCTGCCAAACACGGACTTTTATCGCGCCCCTCACCGCCTCCCCTCCTATTTTCAATGTGCTGATGACTGATTCTTCAGTGCATCGCTGTGGTTGGGCTGGCCTGCTGAGACCGGCAAAAGATGTGACCTTAATGTTTCCCATACAAACGTTTGTTTTGCTACCATGCTAGGCGGGCCCGAGGGAACATCACACCGAGAGTTGCACGCTGACGCTCCATTGAAATTTACGGCCCTCTTCATTTAGCGGGACAGTTTCGGTTTGTGAGTTTACTTCAGGGCGACAGACTACGCCAAATTGGTGATGACTAACTGAACTTGAAATAATCACTTGGGAGTAGATGATGGGTGTGTAACATAGAGCGAAATACATACACAAATGATAATAATAACAGTATACTAACAACAAGTTACTAACAAGTACTAATACTGTATAAAGATGCTGAACCATTTCCCAATGTGCACTGCTTGTCTAAGTGGCTGTAAGATCATGTGTGTGTGTGTGTGTTTGTGTGTGCGTGTATGTGTGTGTGTGTTTGTGTGCGTGTATGTATGTGTGTTTGTTTCCCTGGCGTCCCCATGTGCACCGCTTGTCTAAGTGGCTGTAAGATCATCCTGCAGTCTTGGCACATCGGTGATTGGCTGATACCTCTTCACTCACAGTAAAGTAACTCTTTCCTCTGCCCTCCCAGTCCCCTCTACAGTTCAAAGGTTGTATGGGTTTACTGCTAATACATACAACACTGTTGTGTGTGTGTGTGTGTGTGTGTGTGTGTCTGCGTGCGTGTGTGTGTGTGTGTGTGTGTGTGTGTGTGTGTGTGTGTGGTGTGTGTGTGTGTGCGCGCACGCGCGTGTGTGTGTGTGTGTGTGAGCACAGCTTTGCTCTGAGAGCTGGACCAGTGGACCCATGAACCGTGAATGGGAGCTCAGGGTAGAATACCACCCACTGGATCCCACCCACGGTCACTGCAGCAGAGCCACAGGCTGCAGCCCAGAGCGGAGCCCAGAGAGCGGAGCCCAGAGAGCCGGGACGCCACGGCAACCAGAGCGATAACAGATGGACACACACGCGTTAAAGACCCGCCGGGCCCCGGCCCCGGGCCCACCATGACGGCCCGCCACGCCAGTTTAAGAGCACTATCATCCCTCTCACACACATACACTCACAGTGAACATACATACAAACACACACACACGTACACACACACACACACACACACGGGCGCACACACGTACACACACACACACACGCACACACACACACACACACATACACACACACACACACACACACATACACATACACAAACTCACAAATACTCTCTCACACACACACACACACACATACACCACTCACAAATGCTTTCTCTCACACACACACACACACACACACACACACACACACACCACACACACACACACACACACACACACACACACACAAACACACATATGTCCAGTCCAAGCTCGCAAACTTTGCTTACAGTAACTGTGAGTCACTTTGACCCCGGTGTGTTCGGTGTGTGAGGGTGCCAGCTGGGAATGCTGCCCCTGGGAATGCTGACCCATTCGGAGTTTATTTTCCTGCTGGACTCTCAGCCTCTTCCCCGGCTTCTGTGAGTTGCGAGGTTAACACGCAGTAACGCGCTCTAGTAAACGGGCCACATTGACTGTTATTGTTCATGTAAATTGCTTGACTGGCCAGCTGCGTGCTCCTTAAACTGAAGCGTTTTGTGTAAATTCAACATGGGAAGGCTTATAGGACGCAGCCATCCATCCCTTTATCCCCAAATACATGTCATGTCCCAAATCTCCAGCGAATAAGAGACGCTCTACTGAGAGTCAGGCTGAGGAACTGTGTTTAGGAGCTGAGGTGGCAGCAGTAACGTCAAGGTTATCGTTCCATCGAATCTTTATGAGTCTCTAGATTAAAACGGATGGTTCTCGTGATGTTCTCATGGTCATCCCTGCCTGCCCAGTGACCTGGTGGGCAATGATTCAGCCCCGCCTGGGCACCACGGCTGGGAACTCCCAGACATGTCGACAGGAAGTGATTAACTGCCGCGGGGTCGAAGGTGAGAGGTTAGACTCATAGAACACGGTGAACGCCACCGTGTCTCCTTCTAATGGATTTATATATGTGTGTGTGTGAGTACTGGGCTGTGCGAATGAGTCTCTTTTACCCATGAGAATTCTTCTAGGGGTGAACTGTGATCCACAGTCATTACAGCCTGGTGTCTCCTTGCTGCTTTTGCAGCTGAAAATCAAGAGAAAACACAGAGTGTTTCCCTTGCAGTGTGTGTTTTTGAAACCGTGGCTCTTAACGTACCCATGCCGGTCACATAAACGCTGGCACACTGCCCAATAGAACACTATCCCATGAGGGCAGAGAGAGTGCACACACACACACACACACACACACTCACACACACACCCCCACACACACACCCCCACACACCCACACACACACACACACACAGAGAGAGAGAGAAAGAGAGAGTACATGTCACATAGGCGCTGGCCCACTGCCCAATAGAACACTATCCCATGAGGGCAGAGAGAGAGTGAGACTCTCCATAGCAGTGAGATGTGAAATGGTGTCACAACAAGAATGACTTCATCCAACCCTGGAGAGCAAGCACACACACACACACACACACACACACACACACTCACACACACACAAACACGAAAGGAGAGAGTACATGTTGGAAAGAGACAAAAGAAAGCTCATAAATCTCTCTCTAGGTAAAGGGAGAGTCTTACAGGTGTGTACTGCTGAAAAGGAGATATTTATGCTTAGAATGCAGGGGCCAGTGCCAATGAGTGAAGTTCACACCTGAGATATCAGTTAAAGTTCACACCTGAGATATCAGTTTGAGTGGGAGCTCTTCAGTGTGACCCCTCTGGGACAGCTCCTGTGTCCCCCAGAAGACTGAGAGGCCATGCAGACGGACTCTAGTTTGTCTGAACCCGGTGAACCCCGAGTCCGGATAGCCCTATCGTGCAGACGAACGCACTGTATCCGCACACTGTATCCGCACTCCCTCGAATCGGGGGTCCAAAGTGAGTAACCTCCGAATCCGATTGCTGTTGGTGTTCGTCTGCACGCTATCCGCATACCTAATCGGATTGCCCCACGTGATCGCATCATTAGACCAGCCAGAACAACGGACACAACCGGCATTATTTAATAACTGAATAGTTTGCCATGGCGCAGTGAGTTTGGCAGCCAGTTACTTATAACAGCTCTCCAGTTTAAAAAAAAATATTCTTCCTATTACCTTGCTCCTTTTCCACGTGAATTTCCCTAACGGGATTAATACAAATGTATCTATCTATCTGTTGTTAGGAAAGGGATGCCATTAACAAGCCACACTTTAATCTATCACTGTTTAATCTATTTGCATCAGACAATTTTTCAAAAAACAGTTTTTAAAAGTGTCAGCAATAGCCTATATGAGCAAATCTGACGTGAAAAGATTTTTTATTATAGACGGAAGTTTCAAAACAGATGAATGTTAGGTTAGCTTTAGTCCTGTCAGACAACGATAGCGATAGCTACTAGCTAGCGTTAACGTTACTTCAGAGGTAGCCGACAGTACGTGAAGGACAAAGCCCTCAACAATAGCCTACATTTGTTGTTAGTAATAAAACCATGAAATTGGAAGCAATTGTAAACCATGAAACATTCAGGATCCACAGCACTTGCATTGTGGTCTCTCCTGCTCAAGCTCAGCATCTCCATAAAGCACAGGCATTTAAACAACTCAGACATGTCATGTTGCACATTGCTTTGTTGCACTGTTCTAAACTCTTTATTATCAATAACAAATATAATTATTTTTCGCTTAACCTACAGTCTGCTCTTACCACTGATTTTATAAACACCATAATGTGTTACTGTGCAGATTAAATGTAGGCTATGCGGCTAAGCTAAACGTTGCTAGTTGGAGCTCAACTACTGTCATATGTTATTTTGATAGCATGCTCCTGTCTTCTTCTCCGTTTTCTTCAGTTGTCTGTAGCACCAAAGCGCCACCAACAGGCGTGGGGGATGTACTACAGCTGAGTCAATCGGATTCACTGGGTTCATGTGCACGCGATGTAAAAAGTGGGTAGGTGTGAAATAGGTGTGAAAAATGAACCCGGGTTCAGGCAAACTAGAGTCCGTCTGCATGGGGTCTGAGATGGACTTCACAGCTCCTGTGGTTTGTTCCAGCAGCCTGTGCCCTTCAGAAGACTGAGATGGACTTCACACGTCACCTCTCAGCCACTCAGATCTGACGTCCCACATCTCAGATGCTGTCAACTCCTGACGGAACATATAGACATGTTTGCTCATGACATCATCAGAATGGCATTGTCTGCCAAGATGGAGCCTTTAACTGCTGCTTTATCAGGAATACTGTATCCTATGGGAATATTCTCTATCAGGAATACTGTATCCTATGGGAATATTCACTATAGGGCATACTGTATCAGGCATACTCTATCTCTTAAACAGGATATATGGCATTCGAGATGTTTGTTGGTCAGACCTACACTGCCAAATCCAGAATATGTGCCACGTGCTTCTTTCTCTTTTTACACGAATAAAGACAACAGTTTCCTCATTTTATATTGTAGCGTCTGAGGGGGTCCTTTGAAGAAGAGGAACAGAATTGCTTCCGGTTTGGCTGTTGGCCTTTTCATTTTGAGGGTGGAAAAGCAGGAAGCACACACACAGGAAGTCACAGACAATGGGAGGACACAAGGACAGGGCACACTTCACATCAGCAATGACACTGATGGTGGACATGTAACACTAAACTAACACAATGAACTAATATGGCGTTAAATCAGCATGACACACAGATGGAATGATAAACATCACACACACACTACCATCAAGATGCAAAAGGAAGACATCTAGAACGCTGGGAGAGATGAACAAGGCAATGCTTCTCAGTTGAACAAGGCAATGAGGATTACAGACAGACTTTGGACATAGCAAATAGCAAACAAAATAGAAAATATGTCAAGACAGAAGCTTTGCTACCCCCACACAATAGGTACAATAATTTAAGTTATTTATGTATGACATTTTATTCTTAGATTATATTACTTTCCATATGTATAACATTTATTCTTTGGTTGATTTCTTTTTCTTTGAGAAGAAAACATGATTGCAAAATATTACCAACAGCTTACATATTTATGCATATAAGTTTAACATTTCCGATATATATGCTGAATGCACATATTTTCTATTTTGTTTGCTATTTGCTATGTCCAAAGTCTGTCTGTGATCCTCATTGCCTTGTTCAACTGAGAAGCGACTGAACACTGGGGAGTGCTGTGTGTAGGTGCTCGACAATGAGACAAGCGCCAAGCCCTGTCACGGTGATGGATAGAAATATAAAAAAAAGGAAATGTGCAAGAAGAAGTCAATCCATCACATAAGAAACCTCTGTGGACCTGCCTCCCATAGTGTACAGTAGGGACCCTGTTCTGGGGGCCGACACAGATAGATGAAAGTGAGGGAGAAGTACGAGCCGGTCCCTGGCCCTCGTTTTTTTTCCACTATTTATTTCCAGAGCACTGTCTCTCTGAGCCGGCCGTGGAGCTCGCGCTGTTTGTCTCCTTTATGGACCCGTATGAAAATACACACAGTCTCGCTCCATCATGGGCATGAGGGGCGGCCCGCCTGCGCAGACACGGAGCCTGTGTGGTCCTCCACACGGCGCACAGGAGAGCAGAGTGGAGAGAGAAAGAGAGAGGGAGTATGAGGGGAGAGAGAGAGAGAGAGTGCAGAGCTTCCCCAACAAACATTCATCTCTCCCAGCGACACACCTCACTGGCTTCTTAATCACCCGCTTTTTCTCTGTGCAGCTAGGCATCCCACAGAAAGCTCCACTCCTCCCCACCTCTCTCTCTCTCTCTCTCTCTCTCCTTGTCTGTCTCTCTCCACCTCTCATTCCTGTTGTTTTTCCCTGTGTCGTTTGCCAGGGAAATGTTGGACGGAGGACTCGGCTTGAGAAGAACTTGCAGAGAGGTGGCAGGGCAGTCAGTGTGTGGTTTGACAGCAGGGATGGTTTTCCATGGCTTTGTGCACATGTGTGTTTGATGTGAGAGAGAAAGCAAGAGCAAGAGACAGATAGATTGGCAGAGACAAACAGACAGACAGACAGACAGACAGACAGACAAAGAGGGACTACAGTTGGAAAAAAGCCTTGCTCTCTTAGAATGACTAAGAGCTATTTATCTGCATGAGTTCCTTGGCACACCTATTTACTGGCAGGACTTTGTCTGGACGCATCAGTGTTGGAGTGAGTGTTCGCCCCAGCCCTCCGCCCTCCGCAGTCTCTCCTCCCAGCTCCAAACACACTCCAAACACACAGCCTCTTCCTCTTCAATCATTTTCGCCCCTTTGTTTTCATTGATCGTGCCTCATCAATAACTATGACGTAGGCCTGTGGGCCTGATGGTTCCGAGTTGGCTTTTTGTAGTTATAACACGCATACCTTGCGCGCGCGCACCGAAACCTAGAACATGTATTGATTTGCTGGTGCCCAAGGGACGCTATTTATGCAGCTATCATGTCACAGCAGAGATCGCTTAGCGCCTCCTCACCATCCAGCTGAGTCCACATGGAGACGGCTTGTGTGAACGACCAAGACAAATCCCGAAGAATCCAATGAGGGTCTGTTACTCAACATACCACCATTCCCACAAATATGCTCTCGCTGCGCTCAGGGAGCTGTTTTATATAGGCAGAGATTGATTGGGTGCCAGTCCTTAATGGTACATGTGATACCCGCGAGCGCCGTGAGCAGAAGAGGGTCCTGCAGGTACACTGAGCCGAGGACAATCCCTTTTCCACACAGCCTCTACATCATTGAGGCACTGAAGGCCTGGTTCACTGGCGCTGAGATGGTTGTGTCGGGACCCAGGCTTTTTAGTCTTCCTGTCGGATGTGTGGGTGCTGTGTTCCCTCTGATTCATCGCAGCGGTTAAGATTTTGTCCTGTAGGAAGAAAAAAAGGCACTGGTGACTGTGTTTTTGGCATCATTTAGATGGAGAGGTTTTTTTTCTTTGTATTTGGAAGACAATTCAAAACAAGACTGTGAGAGTGGGAAAGAAAGAGAGAGAAAGAGATAGACAGAGAGAGAGAAAGAAAGAAAGAGATAGACAGAGAGACAGAAAGAGATAGACAGAGAGAGAGAGAAAGAAAGGGAGAGAAAGAGATAGGCAGAGAGAGAGAAAGAGATAGACAGAGAGAGAGAAGAGAAGGGAGAAGGGAGGGGGGTTAAGAGAGAGACACTCTCTCATCAGTTTGCTTGTCTTCGCCTCACAATCTCACTCTATCTACATGTGTGCGTGTGTGTGTGTGTGTGTGTGGTGTGTGTGTGTGTGTGTGTGTGTGTGTGTGTGTGGCATTGGGCAGGATCCTGGCCAGCAGTAGTTAACAGGCCGGAGCAGGAGCCCCGGTGGTGAGGCTGAGCAGTGCGGGGCTCCCTGCATGGCTCTCTGACCCCGCGGCAGCTGAGTACATAAGACAGGCAGCACAGGCAGCGCAGGATCTCCAAAACAATGACATTCCCAGCAGAGAGTGTTTAGTCTCTCGGCCAGCCGGCCCGCAGCGCACTCAGGCCTCACATCACCTGACCCCCGCCACCACCACCACCACCACCACCACCACCACCGCCTGGACCATCTGCCTGGACCTTCACAGGGGGAGAGAGAGAGAGAGAGAGAGAGAGACAAGGAGGAAGATAGAGGGAGGGAGAGAAAGAGAGAGAAGGAGGAAGGAAGAGAGAGGGAGGGAGAGAGAGAGAGGGAGAAGGAGGAAGACAGAGAGGGAGGGAGAGAGAGAGAGAGGGAGGGAGAGAGAGAGAGGGAGAGAGAGAGAGGGAGAAGGAGGGAGAGGGAGGGAGGGAGAGAGAGGGGGAGATGAAGGGAGAGAGAGGAGAGAGAGAGAGAGAGAGAGAGAGAGAGAGAGAGAGGGAGGGAGACTAAGCTCCTGTAGGTCTGACCCTTGAGTGGCCTGGCCCTGGACTGGAGCTGAAGCCAGACCAGGGAGGTAGATAGATAGATAGAGAGAGAGAGAGAGAGAGAGAGAGAGAGAGAGACAGAGAAAGAGAGAGAGGAAGGGTGATGAACTGTGGTCTGTTGTGGAAAGTCATCCAGCCTATTGTGAGTCTAAGAAATGTATCTACCTAGCTAGCATGGAACTAAAGCTATGTTTTACAATTTTACTACTTAGAAGCTTATTTGTTCATTCAAACAGAGACACAGCGTGAACGGTGCTGCTTGAAGACCCGAGGGAATTATAACAAAGATGTAGTCTTGGCATGCAGCACTTGGGTTGATTTGGGGCGATGTTGACATCAGCTCCATGTTCTGCCGTGAGTTCGGCAAATCAAAATATCAACACGAGAAATGGAATTTTCTATCACAGCTTGGGATCTCTGTCTCTATCTGGATGAGAGAGATATCGGATGCCATCATGACTGTGCCGGACGGGGGAAGCCCATGGACAGATCAATTAACCTCCCAAACTTTTACACGAAAAAAGAAAAAGACGAGGAAGAAAAACGCAGAAACCTCTGAATGTGTAGTCAGGAGGATTAAACAGCCGAAGCCTCTCAGGCAGCGGAGGAGTTAGCGAGGTCAGCCATTGTCTTGTCCTTTGGCAACAAGTAGCAGATCTGTCATGTAGCATCAGGCCAGACTCAGTCACCCAGGGCTTAATGAAAGGCAGACAGGCTGAAGATGGAGGCCTGGGCTGGGCTGGTAGATGAGTGTGGAGTCCACTCTGATGAAGAAGCTCTCAGATCTCAGATCTCAGATAAGAACAGAGCAGCTTTTTGTTGCTGGCGTTGATGCAGTGTCTGGCCTGTTTGTTTACATAGGAGAAGTTTAGCAGCTTTTGCTCCCTGGTGACAGGCCACACATGGTCTACAGTACTGTCAAGTGCTAAGGCCATCCTGAACGAGTGGTGTGTGTGTGTGTGTGTGTGTGTGTGTGTGTGTGTGTGTGTGTGTGTGTGTGTGTGTGTGTGTGTGTGTGTCTGTGTCTGTGTGTCTGTGAACACACATGCGTGTAGGTGTCAGGAGGATGATGGATGCTTCTTTCACGATCTATTGCCACTGTTCACAGAAGATGCTTGTGCAACGCTGAAACTCAGCGAATACTTTCCCGATGACATACAGACCTATCACTCCTTCTCTCTCTCTCTCCTTCTCTCTCTCTCACTCTTCTCTCACTCCTTCTCTCACTCCTTCTCTCTCACTCATTTTCTCTCTCTCCTTCTCTCTCTCTCCTTCACTCTCTCTGACTCCTTCTCTCTCACTCCTTCTCTCTCTCTCTCACTCCTTCTTTCTCTCTCTCCTTCTCTCACTCCTTATGTCTCTCCTTCTCTTTCTCTCACTCCTTCTTTCTCTATCTCCTTCTCTCACTCCTTCTCTTTCTCACTCCTTCTTTCTCACTCCTTCTCTCTCTCTCTCTCTCTCTCGCCTGTTTTTCCTCCCATTTCTCTCTTTTTTATCCATTTGTTTTCCTCCGACTCCTGGCCAAGTGCACGTTGCTCTGCAGGTCACTGTTACGCCTGTCTTCTCACACCGGGCTCTTATTGTTCTTCCCTTTGTCAACACCACAGCTTGTGCCAGGGATTAGAATCAGGGACCTTCATAGACCAGGCAAGTAGGGGAAAGAAGAGTGTAGAGATACTCAGAAGCTCACGATATACATACATGCACTTGAACTGTAAT
>NC_045157.1:4781563-4784063 GCF_900700415.2 Clupea harengus
CACACACAAACGCACACACACAAAAACAACACACACACACACTCATACACACACTTACACACACTTACTTACACACACTCAGATGCACAAACACATACACATACACACACATGGACATAAACCTACACACACATAGGGACGTTACTCAGTGGCCCCTTATGGACACCTATACTCAAACACACACATGCACACACGCACGCACACATATTTGCGTGTGTTTTCAAATCCACAAATGCAGAAACACTGTTGTGCAATGTGTGCTCAACGGTGGATATATCCAGACAAGCACACCCACATACACACACACTCATGACACACACCCACACTCAGACACACTTCCACACACGTACATGCGCAAACACACACACACTTAGGACACAAGCAAACACACTCACAAACACACACACACACACACACATTTATGACACGCACAAACACATGCACAGACTTACACACACAAACACACACACACACACACACACACACACACGTAGAAGGAAGCGAGTGTAGGGGTTTGGGCAGTGGCCTTCCAGCAGCATACTGAGTCCTGTGTGCCCCGTCCTCATTAGTGCTGTGTTGGATGTGGCTCAGTCCCTGGGTCTGGATGCTGTCAGAGGCACGAGCTCACGGCTCCAACCACACGCCCTCTCTACATCTCTCCCTCTACCTCTCTCTCTCTCTCTCTCTCTCTCTACATCTCTCTCTACCTCTCTCTCTCTCTCTCTCTCTACTTCTCTACCTCTCCTCTCTCTCTCTCTCTCTACATCTCTCTCTCTCTACATCTCTCTACCTCTCTCTCTCTCTCTCTCTCTCTCTCTCTACATCTCTCCCTCTCTCTCTCTCTCTCTCTCTCTACATCTCTCTCTCTCTCTCTCTCTCTCTACTTCTCTACATCTCTCTCTCTCTACATCTCTCCCTCTCTCTCTCTCTCTCTCTCTACATCTCTCTACCTCTCTACATCTCTCTCTCTTTACATCTCTCTACCTCTCTACATCTCTCTCTCTCTACATCTCTCTCCATCTCTACATCTCTCCCTCTCTCTCTCTCTCTCTCTATCTCTCTCTACTTCTCTACCTCTCCCTCTCTCTCTACATCTCTCTCTCTCTCTCTCTCTCTACATCTCTCTCTACCTCTCTCTCTACTTCTCTACCCCTCTCTCTCTACATCTCTACATCTCTCTCTCTCTACATCTCTCTACCTCTCTACCCCTCTCTCTCTCTCTACCTCTCTCTCTCTCTACTTCTCTACCTCTCTACATCTCTCTCTCTCTACATCTCTCTACCTCTCTACATCTCTCTCTCTCTACCTCTCTCTCTACATCTCTCTCTCTTTCTCTCTACATCTCTACCCCTCTCTACCTCTCTCTCTTCCTCTCTACCCCTCTCTCTCTACCTCTCCCTTTTTACATCTCTCTCTCTCTCCATCTCTCTCTCTCTCTCTCTCTCTACCACTCTCTCTCTACATCTCTCTCCATCTCTTTCTCTCTCTCTCTCTCTCTACCTCTCTCTCTCTACCCCCTCTCTCTACCTCTCTCTCTCTTTCTCTCTCTCTCTCTACCCCTCTTTCTGTTTCCATCTCCTTCTCATCCTTTTCTCTCTGTCTGTCTCTCCGTTCCCCTTTTGGGAGTGATCCTACGTCTGACTGGCCAGTGTAGGGGGTTCAGGAGCCTGACTGGCCAATCAGCAGCTCCGTTCCTGCACGCTGCTCTCTCTCACTGCCGGGGCGCTGTGTGGTCTCATGAATCCTGCTTCGTCTCCATCACATCAAGCACTCGTGCCCATGGTGACCCGTCACTGACGTGGCCCTCTGATCAGAGGCCAGCACTGCTCCTGCTCCTGCTCCTGCCCCCAGACAGGATGGATGTGCCGGTGGCCCCCAGCGGCCCCCCGAGGGCCCCAGACTCTCACCCTTCACCTCCCCCCGCGGGCCGGACACTCAGAAGCCACTCTGTTACCTGGAGCCAAAGCAGATCGGTCTGGTTCTGAGAGCGAAGGGGTTCCCGCCGGCGGCCGCTCTGAAGGCTTGATGTTGTTGGGGGTGTTTCTGCCACACTGGTCCTTGTTTGTCAGTGGCGGGGAGGATCTGTGGACTTTAGTAAATATCCTGTTTTTTCCAGGGCAGCCTCAACGCCGCACTTCTTTCTCCGTAACCCCCGCCACCCCACGGAGTTATATAACATTCAAGCATGCTGTAGTCAGTCACTTTCACTCAGCTTCACACACATGAACAGGCACACACACACACACACACACACACACACACACACACACACACACACACACACAAACATACCCAGGCATACACAGACACACATTCTCTTTCTCTCTCTCTCTCACTATCTCACACTCTCAGAAATAGACATACATACACACACACCCACACACAGACATACATACATACAGTACATACATGCATACATACATACACACACACACAAACTTACATTCTCCCTCTCTCTCTCTCTCTCTCTCTCTCTCTCTCTCTGTAACTCACACTCTCT
>NC_045157.1:4789063-4794063 GCF_900700415.2 Clupea harengus
TGTTATTGAACAATTCTTAGACATACTTCTGCAATACCGAGTGAATTTGTCATGTCATAAATTTGAAAGACAGAGACAGACACGTAGCTGGAGTTGGTGAGAGTACACAGAGAGAAACGGTAAAAGAGACACTGTGTGAGTGAGAGAGAGACAGAGAGAGAGAGAGAGAGACTGAGAGAGGGAGAGAAGAGAGACAGAGAGAGAGAGGGAGAGAGAGAGAGAGAGACTGAGAGAGGGAGAGAGAGAGAGGGAGAGAGAGAGAGAGAGACTGAGAGAGGGAGAGAGAGAGAGAGAGAAACTGAGAGAGAGAGGGAGAGAGAGAGGGAGAGAGAGACAGACTGAGAGAGGGAGAGAGAGAGAGAGAGCGACTGAGAGAGAGAGGGAGAGAGAGAGGGAGAGAGAGACCGAGAGAGACCGAGAGAGAGACAGAGAGAGAGACAGAGAGAGAGAGGGAGAATGAATGAGTTTAAGAGAGGGAGAGTGGAGAGTATTGGTCACAACATTGCCACCCTGCTGATCTCTGAGCAGAGAGGAGTTTGGGAGGAAAGGTGAAAGGTGAAAGGTGAAAGGTGAAAGGTGAAAGCAAGCCCAGCATTATGCCACAGTCAGCACAGACAATTCCTCCCAGCACCACCAGCAGACAGACAGACAGACAGACAGACAGACAGACAGACAGACAGACAGACACCAATTTACAGAGACATGCTCTGTGTCTGTGTCTCAGTGCCAACAGACAGAATGACAGACAGGCAGACAGACAGACAGGCAGACAGACGCACAGACAGACAGACTGGCAGACACCAACTTACAGGGACATGCCCTCTGTCCCAGCACCAACAGACAGACCGACACCAACTTACAGGAAAATGCCTGTGTCTGTGTCTCAGTGCCAACAGATAGACAAACAGACAGACAGACAGGCAGACAGACCGACAGACAGACAGACAGACAGATGGCACCTTACAGCAGCTCACAGGGAGGATGGATCACCTTCCCCATCGTGACCTCTCCGATGGCCAGATCTCAGACTCGGCTCAAAGCAGAGGTGAGGGGAGGCCACGCTTTTATGCTTATCTTCCAGAGGTCACTTTTTCACTTTTTCAACGTGCAGTGTCTGTTTGGCGACCTTAAGTACTTCCTGTCCCCATGGGAAGAAGGCGCTGTATCAGAGTTTATGAGCTGCACAGCATCAACGTGTCTCAGATAATCAGCAGCTCTGCGCATAACTGCCGAGATATTGCCCCTATTATTTACCAGCATGCATTTAGATGGCTGAAAGTTTTCCTGCATACCTCTGCATTCCTCTGTGTAACCTCTTCCACCTTGCCAAGGGGGGCAGACACTAATCCCTAGGGGTACTTCGCCTTCTTCTAGGGTGCAAGTGTCCATACGCCCATTATGGATTTAGAATTAGAGTGGGGGGGGGGAGGGGGGGCAAGGAAGGAGTATGGGCAAAGTCAGAACGAGTTGCCATGGCGATGGAAACAAACTCAAATGATGTCATTGCGCGTGGGGCGGCCATCTGCTTTGAACTGCGTGACAGACAGAGTGGCTGCAGACGGAGCCATTTTCAAAAGTGCCCCTCGCCATTACCACCTGAACCCGCGCAGGCTGAAATGATTCCGGGAATCGGAGGGGCAGCGAGGGGAGGGGGGGGGGGCAGGATGAGAGGGGGGGTAGGATGATTTAGGGGGCAAGGGAGCTTGTAATAGGAGTGTGCACGTCCTTCCTTGACAAGTCACTTATTTATCTATTTTTACCACGTGTTTATCATCTTCTTTCAGTCAAAAATGTGGTCAAACAGCTTCCTGTCTAATTACTCCAAACTGCTTGTTAAATATTCTGACACAGTAAATAGACTTACTGGTCGTACTATCCTGCTTGGCAGTTATACTGCATCTTCAAGTAGTGGTATTCATATCTCCTGTCTGGCGTTTGTAACACGGAGTGTTTTTCTTTAAAACCTTCGAGGTCGAGGGAACACCTTAAACACTGTTGACATGATGTGTCAGTGGTGGAATCTGTGTGTTTGTGATTCTTAAATAGTTTATGATTCTGCCTGCTGGTAATATCTCGCCTGCGGAACTGAGACAAAAGCAGCAATCTGGAGAGGCTTAGAGACGCCGTGAGATGATGTGAGACGACGTGAGATGACGTGAGATGATGTGAGATGTGAATAATTCCTGATGAGTGCTGCGGTGGTTTTCACACAGGCCTGCAGGTGAACCAGAGCGTGTCTGAGACCACAAGGGTGTCTCTGCAGCGCCGTTCAAATGCTCTCAGTGTTTTTTCTCTACATCCAGTCAGGGTTAAGGAGTCTGCATGCTGGTCTTTCTGTCTCCCTCTCTGTCTCTCTCTCTCTCTCTTTGCATGTCCCTCTCTGTCTTTCTTTCTCTCCCTCTCTGTCTCTCCCTATCCCTCTTTTTCTCCCTCTCTCCCTCTCCCTCTCTGTCTCTCTCTCTCTCTCTCTCCCTCTCTCTCTCTCTCTTTCTTGCTCTCCCATGATATATTTAGGCCCCCACCCCCCACCCCCCCCTGTGGGAATCAAATAAACTCTCCCCACACTCTATGTCTGCTAAAAAAACTAAGATAAATAAAATAAAAAATAGAAAAAAGCTGTTTTCCTGGTAACACAAAATCTAGCACATAAGCAAGTACCTCTTGCTACCCAATGAATGCATTCATGATATGAAGTCCTTTCATGGGACTAGTGATGGCAGATTGACACATAGGACTGTTGTAAATTCTCATCACTGTCATGCCAAGTCAAACAGCTTGACATTGTGTAAATACATCCAGAGACATACAGACTTCCTCCCATTTAAATGTGCTGAAGGCCAGGCACAAGCACGACCTTAAGCTCACATAAAACATGCTTGTTCCGTCCAGTATACAGGGAGGACCTGACCATGTCTGCTAGAAAATACACATATACTGTAAGCTGCACATGATATACATATAGATACATCTGTTTTTTTTATATTATGATTATTTATTTGTAGGAAAAATCAAATGAAAAATATTATCCAAAGTAAAATATTGTATATTTTGTGCAAATATTTTTAACTAGCATCATTACTGTTACATAGTTGAACTTTATGAATTGTCATTTTGCCTGTATAAATTTCCAAGGAACCTAAACAAATATGTATATGAAAGTACGTATATACACATCACACTGACGTGGATGACAGAGAGTACGCAAGAGGGAGAGAGAGAGAGAGAGTGAGAGAGAGAGAGAGACAGAAATGTTACTTGTCAATATCCTTGACTGCTGACTGCGACAGAACCCACACCCAAAAACACAGACTTTTACTGAAATACAAAACAAAACAACTTACACCAGTGACAGAAAGGGAAAAAAATTACAAAAACACATGTTTGTATTTGTTTTCTTTTTTTTTCTTTTTAACCAAGAATAAGCCTCACTTTCCCCTCTGGTGCTTTTAAAGTTGATGAACTGTTTCCAGTCAGGGTGTTGATTTTGCGACGGCAATATCCGAACAACGTTTGACTATGATCTCACTTGTATTTTTCTGCGCCGCTAATTCAATTTGAATAATCCCACTGACGAGAGCGAGCCGCTGGAGAACACAGTTCCCATTCGTAGCGTTGCTATGACGTTTCCCGCCAAGAACGTGTCCTCCTGGCCGTCACAGTTAGAGCCAGACGCCGCGGAGTGTGAGCGCTAGTGGATGTAAATAAACTCGGCCAGGGCCCGGCGACGGCCTCTGTCACCCACTCACAGGTAAACACTCACACAAACACACACACACACACACACACACACACACACACACTCACACACTCACACACACACACACACACACTCCTTCCTGTGAACACTTTTGGCACACTTGCAATTATATCAGTCACAGCGGTACTAAATCACCCTGAAAACAAGAAAAGTATATTCCACCTCCCTGAAGCGCACACAAAAACAACACACACACACACACACACACACACATACACACACATATATGCATGCATGTTCACATACACACACACACAAACACACGCGCACACACATAGGGAAACCTAACCTGCACTGAAAAGGTCAATTAATAAAGTGTGCCCGTGATGTTTGTGTAGTTCCTGGTCGGTCCGCCCTGGGAATAGACGTAAGCTGTGTTCTGCAGCGTTCCTAATTAAAGTCGACAAACTGTTTCCACTCAAGCACAGCGCCGTTGTTGTGTTTTGTTTTGGGTTTTTTTTTTGGTCCCAATGTGATTCTCAACCAAGACACTTAGGTCACTTCCAACCTGAAAAGGGGTCATTTATGCGTTCTCTTAGGATCGGAGTAACTGGCTCTTTGATTCATTTCACCTTCATTTCAACTGGCTGTTCTATTGCTCTCCCTCTAGAGAAGTGGCCTCGATACTCCTACTGGATTAAGCCTGTTCTGCACTTGAGAAGTGGCCTCGATACTCCTACTGGATTAAGCCTGCTCTGCACTTGAGAAGTGGCCTCGATACTCCTACTGGATTAAGCCTGTTCTGCACTTGAGAAGTGGCCTCCATACTCCTACTGGATTAAGCCTGTTCTGCACTTGAGAAGTGGCCTCCATACTCCTACTGGATTAAGCCTGTTCTGCACTTGAGAAGTGGCCTCGATACTCCTACTGGATTAAGCCTGCTCTGCACTTGCTGCGGTGCATCTGTGTCTGGCCAGACGGTGAGAGTGTAATCCTCGCAAAAGAGTGTGCGCCGCAGTCAATTAAGAGCCATCTCTGCCACGAGGTCTCCTCCAAAACAACTAAAGGGCTTGCGTTCGTCTCATACTTAGGAAGGAAAGAGGCTTGCTGTGGTGGCTGCTTTTCTTACAGAGACATCCTCTTTGACAGGACCACCTAGAACTTGTGTTTATTGTTGGAGGACGCTGTTTTGGAGGACACTGCCTGGGCATCTAGGTTACCAAAAAAAAAAGAAAAAAAGAAAGAAGACAGAGAAAGATAGACAGATTGAGAGGGAAGAGTCGAAAAAGAAAGACGGGGGTCT
>NC_045157.1:4796563-4801563 GCF_900700415.2 Clupea harengus
ACACTCAAACGTATATATCCCCTTGCATATATGCACAAACACACACACACACACACATACACAAACACATACACACACAACGTAAATACAGAGCATGCTGGGGTGTAGCAACGGGCGCCTGTCATCACCACCCTGCTGACACTAGCGAGGAAACACAGCCATTCTGCAAACAATCAACACACACACACACACACACACACACACACACATACACACACTCAGAAAGACACACATACACACACACACACACACACACACATACATACACACACACTCAGAAACACACACATACATACAAACAGGCATATACACACATACACTGAGCTACACTTAGTCAAAACAGAGACATACACATATAGCACACTCAGACAGACACACACACACACAAACACACACACACACACACACACACACACTCACACTCACACTCACACAGGCACACACACACAAACACTTAATCAGACACTTAATCAGATACACACACTCACACACACACACACACACACACACAGACACAAGCACACACACAGACACACTCACGCGCACTCAGACACACACACACACACTCTGATGCTGACAAACAACACAAGCCACATGCAAGCAGCCGAAAGCTCACTCTCTCATCTCTGGGCAGAAAATAGGGAAGCCCTTATGCAGAGTTGCCACGGCCAATAAGCCCAAAGCTCGTTGATGTCGCTGCACAAATATATCATGTTGTAAAGGGCATCCAAGAGACACAGCCAATGGCTGAGGGAGGAAGCCTGCGTTAGATCACTCTTAAAAGGCAGGCAGCTTTGGGTAAACCGACAAGAAAAAAACACACACACACACAACTTCAAACTCTCCCCCTCATGAGAGGCGACTCTCTTAATGTTCTTTAATGCAGCCACTAGAGTATTTCCAGTCGTGCTGAAAGTCTTTCCTACCTACTTACCTACTTTCCCACCTATCTAGCTCCCTCTCTCAGGACGGTGGTGTGCGAGAGAGAGAGAGAGAATCCAACCTCTCACCCATCTGAGCCTTAGGCCCTGTTTTCCAATGATAATTAAGCTGCTCATTTTAATGGTCATTTCCATTTTAATATTTAAAGCAAACAGGCTCTCAAGTGGCTCCTTGGAGCTGGGGACGCCGTCCAAACGTTTCATAAATGTGCATAATGTATGCAGAGACGCACGTTACAAATGAGGTTTTCTTTGCTAAGTGTCTGTGTGTGTTTTTGTATGTCAAAGCCCATGATTGACTGTACTGAAAAAGAAAACATTTTAATGCACAAGCTTCTGGGCATCAGGAAGGCATTTGGCACTTCTGAATAAAAGCTGGGCTTTATGCTACTGGGCTGTTTCACTTCAGCAGGCCAACCGAAAGAAGAAGAAAAAATAGAAATTAAAAAACAAAAATGAAGAACTTTTTCCCTTGACCCCTTGTCTTGGTAATACAATGATGATAGAGGGTTCGCATGTATGCATTATACCAAGGCACTAACCCAGTCAGCATCAGAGTCTGGCCCAGGTTTGGCCCACGTCTGGCACAGGTTTGGCCCACGTCTGGCCCGGGTCTGGCCCACGTCTGGCCCAGGTCTGGGTGAGGTCCGGCACAAGCACAGTCAGCTGCCATCTGGGTTTTGTCCTGCCCTGTTAAAGCAGAGAAACTGGAGAGGCTGAATAGGTTGTGTGGTGAGTGCTGCCTGCAGGTTTCAAGCGGACGCAGAAATATGTGAACAAATTTACATCTTTGCTGAATCGCTGAGCAGGGATATTTGCCATGTGAGTTCACCAAAAGAAAAAAGAAAAAAAGAGAGAAAAACTTGCCTCTGCTGTGAAGTGAGCGTTAACTCATTTCTGCCAGTATGGATCCCAGTTTCATTTTACAGTGTGATCAGGGTCTTCTTTCAGGAGCTGCTACCTTTGTTATTATTTGAGAGCTCCATATCTGAATATCTGCATGGAAATGTTAATATGAAATAGAAGCCGTCGCTTAGCCAGTGGTCTGTTCAGAAACTTGGCAGGAGGTGGGAGTTTATTTATATATTACATGTGTCGGGTCCAACTCACAGTTGGGTGCAATTCGTTCTATCAAAAGCTCCTTCTTCAGTGGCTGCTTACCTTCTCTGGCCACTGGAGCTCCTGTTCAGGTCTCCGTGGCCTCCCTCCTGACCGTTAGATTACAGTAAACGGCCATTTCCATATGTTTTTATTACACAGAAAACAGCAATATTCAATGCCACTGAAAAAATGTATGTTCTTTTCTACTTGGATGAACCTGTCTCAAATATTTGAACAATTTTACTGGTGAAATGTGCAGAAGTGGAACTAGACAAACGTGGTTCTTGCTGCTGTCCGTGGACAGGTTTTTAGTCTCAAACATGGAGATGGATGGTTTTAGGTGTGTATGGATGTTGACTGCACTGGACTGTGAACTGAGCCCTGTTTGAGTCTGCACCAAAAGATCCGTGTTAAGCTACCCGAGGTGGTCCCATATACGGCGGACTCCTTTAGTGCTTGGCTTGGGTCCATCTATTTGACCTTTTGACCTCATTTTAATTTCTTCACACCTCTTCCTACCTCCAGTCCACTTGAATTCAAGTCCTGCTCAGAAATGATGCAGTATATTCTGCACAATTAGGCATGTCTGACATGAAATTGATTTCGATTGATCAATAAATAGGGTATATCCATTTTCGGGCTACACTATCATACCCATACAGTGCAGGACATGGGTTAAAAAAGACAATAAAACAATTAGACAATAAAAGTTTCATGGCATTTAATATGAACTGGTAGTCGTCTTTTGCCGCATCTTCTTCTCCTTCTGACTGGGTGTTCGCTGACCGAGCTCCGCTTTCCAGTGCAATAAAAAATGAATCTCTGTAATAATTCTAACATTCAGGAATGTCCAATAAAACAGCTTGAACATTGTTTTTCAAAGCATCAAACTCACTGTACGGTATAATCGCCGGGGCCCTGGAACCCCAGCCTGGCCGCCCCCAGCGCCCGCTCGATCTCCGCGGCGGCGGCGCGACCGCAGAATGCTCTCCGAGACATTTTTTCCAGCGAGATCACCGCTCCTGTCCGTCAAGAGTGATGAGCGGAGCGGAGCGGAGTTCTTTCCAGCTGCCCCATCGGCCTGTCACGTCCCTGCAGACACCGCCGCGGGATCCCGCCCGCCAACAGGAAGCCGGGAGGATATAAAGTGTCATGTTGTGTTTCGCTTCACATCCGTCAACTCCTCGCCGTGTGAGGTGGTCAAGGGCGGATAGATTATCTATCTGACAACGGCTGAAAAAGAGAAGAGAAAAAAACACACAAATGCAACACACAGGAAGTAATCCTTTTTAGGGGTGAAGGATTCTGATGGGATTTTATTGCGTTATTATTTGTGCCAGGGGTTCTTCTTCTCTTTTTTTTTGCGTTGCCACAGGGAGGGCAGGAAATGTAAGAGAAGTAGGCTTCCCCCAAGTTCCTCTTTTCCAGAGTAGTGTTTGATGAATGGCAGGCTGTGAGAGGGGAAACCAGTTTGGTCTATTTGGACTCCAAAACTCTGACCAAAAGGCTTTTTATACGCCAATAAATCCGAGGGTGATGGGCACTGATGGATTTCACTTTTAATTGCAGCGGACAGGAGCGAGTGAAATGGATGCGGCCGCGAGGGGGAGGATGGAGGAGGAGGAGGAGGAGGAGGAGGAGGAGGAGGAGGAGGAGGAGGATGCTCCATGTGGCCAGGGGGGGCGGTGCACAGGAATGGGCTCAAACTGCCACTGGACTTGTTGCCGTTGGCAAACAATAAATGGCAAAGCTGGCAAGTGCCAGGTATCGGTGTTCTGCGGTGTTCTTCCAACATCATACACACACACACACATACACATACACACACACACGCACATTCACACACACACATACACATACACACACACACACCTGGCTGTACTGCGATGAACTACCCGAGGAAGGGACTGGTATTTATTCAAACGAGCATTACGTCCATCCATCATTAGTGAGACCTCCCACAGTGTGTTCCCCTTTCAGTCAGTCAAGAGCCACTGTACAGAACCTCCAGCCTGCTCCAGTTTCTTTGTCAAACTCACAGACCCTCATTCAATATTTCTGTTGCAATTTGAAATCTCAATAAACAGACTGCTAATGATTTACGAGACCTTTGGGCTTCTCCTCCTTCTGGCTGCTAACTTGTATCAACTCCTTTTTTAAAACTTCAAACACAGAAGAAAAAAAAAAGCACAGTCCCCTCTGAGCAGTTTGAATCAGACAGCCATTTTGTTATCAGTAACCCCCGCGACTCACCCTGGTGGTCTTCGGCTACTCTTGCTCTCTGACCTTTGACCTCTGCTGGTGTCTGTCCAAGCCCCTCCACTGAGAACTCAATAAGCCGTGGTACCTCTGCTGGCCAGGTCACCCTGTCAGCATCTCCAGCTGACTAGACAGAGGCTCGCGCTCATCCCATCTGGACTAAAGATGGCCTGGTCTGGCCTGGGAAAGACCAGCTGGTGAAGACATTAGGAGAAAGAAGAGTCAAAGAGACATGATCATTAGTATTTCAGAGCCACTCAGAACAGCATTGACATATTTGTTTTTAAGTAAACTCCTAACCTAATTCTTAAGTTACTTCATGTTTCAATGTAACCCTAACCCTTACCCTAACCCTAACCCTAACCATAACCCAACGCACAGACATTAGCGTACTTTTTTTCAGTCTTCTAGTCTTCTTCTTCAAAATGGCCGCCTTAAATTGATTTGTGGCAGGCTGCCTCTGCAGGAGCTCTTTTTCCAGTAATGTGTGGCGGAGTTCAAATGGGTGGGCAAACAGTCTCAAGTGTCTGGAGTTCAGGGAGGTTTGGATGTGCATTAATCCACCTGGAAGCTCAAACACTAACAGTTTGGTTAAAGCGTGATGCTATATTTCCTTTTTAAGAGAGAGGCACCACTTTCAGTTCATTTCTGCTCCTTCCACTTTTATTTCAATCAAAAAAGGAAAACAGCCTTGGGACT
>NC_045157.1:4806563-4851563 GCF_900700415.2 Clupea harengus
CTTTACATGAGTTGCTCTCTCCTAGTGGAAGCCAACTCCTCCCTTTAGAGTATTGTATCCTGAGGCCATGGGTCTCTCTCTCTCTCCCACTCTCTCCCTTTAGAGTATTGTATCCTGAGGCCATGGGTCTCTCTTTCTCCCACTCTCTCCCTTTAGAGTATTGTATCCTGAGGCCATGGGTCTCTCTCTCTCTCCCGCTCTCTCTATCCTGAGGCCATGGGTCTCTCTCTCTCCCACTCTCTCCCTTTAGAGTATTGTATCCTGAGGCCATGGGTCTCTCTCTCTCTCCCGCTCTCTCTATCCTGAGGCCATGGGTCTCTCTCTCTCTCCCACTCTCTCTATCCTGAGGCCATGGGTCTCTCTCTCTCCCGCTCTCTCTATCCTGAGGCCATGGGTCTCTCTCTCTCCCACTCTCTCCCTTTAGAGTATTGTATCCTGAGGCCATGGGTCTCTCTCTCTCCCACTCTCTCTGGTAGCTGGTTTCACACTGGTGCTGGTTTTCTTTGGCGCCCGGTGAAGAGGTTCCCTCGGCTCAGACCACGCATTGCACTTAGTGCCAATCAAGGCAGTCTGGTGTTTTTGTAGAGATGTCACTCCACTCCTCTGTCTCAGGCCTCTTCAGACTGGGTTAACATCACAGCCCTTTTTACCCATGACTACCCAAATATTCCCAGCAAATGCTATGATTGCACTTGATGCAAACCCAAATCCTTCCTGAGAAGCGCTTCAAATTCAACAATCAGTACGACACTTGTGGATAAATACCCCGGCCCATATAAAACTCTGGTTCTGATGGAGTGGGGAGCCAACCAAAGGAATGCATCAAACGGAGATTTTACTTCGAGAACATTAAACGCACTTGAAGTCTCATTTCAAAGTTCAAAAGTTGTGCGGTTTGCTTTGAAATTCCTAAAATAGGCTTGTCGACCTCTTTACTGCTTACTTTCTCTAAAATATCATAATTTACATCCAGCTCTAATTTGCATTGGTGACAGTTTTGTTTCAGTAAAAGAAAAAAGGTATGAATATTAATTGCATTTACCAATGTTGCTCAAGTCACTCATGTCCCAGGGTAGTCTAAGCGGGTCAACATAACATCTTCCCCCGTACAACACAACCAAAGCACTTTGGTTCCTCTTGACTGACTTGGAGCTCCTCGTCAGCAGTGAAGGGCTGCTTTGATGTGTCTGACTGTGTTTGGCCTCCAGCTACATCAAACGGCCCACCTCCAATCAGCACAGGCACACCTGGGCCACCGGCACTGCCACGGACACAGGCACGGCCATGTTGTGGTATGCGCAGGAAAAGCGGCGTGCTATTTCAGGCCCTGCAGATTCACTGAGAGGCCCTGCTTGTAATCTCATCAGTCATATTTGCTCTGTCCAGAAACTCCCGCAGCGATCCCACCCTCTCCTCAAACAAGCCCCCTGGAAGACGCTCCAACTTTCCGTCTCCATTTGCAAAAAAATAAAAAAAACAAAAAACGGGGTGAGGCAGACAAAGTGGGAGATGAAGTCAAAAGAAAAGAAAAAATGGAAAAAGGAGAGAGAGAAGGAGAAAGAAAAACACACACAGCAATCGATGCTTATTTTTACGCGAAGGTTCATCGTGGTGTAGTGGGGCAAACCTCCGGTCTAACAGACCACGGTGCTGCTCATTAACTCTAAATCACTGGACCAAAGGCCAAGAGGATGGTGTCAGCCGCAGTGCTACAGACAGACGAAGCACACATTCACAGATCCATGGAGTGGCAACTCGTGAGCACACATCCCCGCAGCAGGCCTGCTGGAAAAGGGAGGCTGGTGTATTTGTTTCATGGAGGAATTAGTTCCCGTCGTAAATTTAATTCGAGCCCGTGAGCTGCGCTATTATTTCCGAGCAACTGATCGCGATAAACCGTGGGCACGCTGCGCTCGCGCTCCAGCCATTGGCTCCCATCCGGGCGTTATCCTCAAACAAGGAAGTGAGCCACGGTGCCAGTGGCCATAAAACAAATACTTATTTCTTCCTCCGCTGAGCTTCGGAGTAAGATCAGTGCCAGGGTAAAAAATCACTTAGATACAAAGTCAGAGTCAATACTGAGCACGCCGCTGAAAAAGACGAACCCTCTGCCAAAGAAAACAGCCGCGTTTGAATGGGCTTCATTGGGGAGACGTGTCTTTCTGCCTTCCTTTTCTAGCTATGTCATCTGACCACCAGGAGCTCGCTGGCTCTGGCCCCCGCGCCCTAACCTGGCCCCCTCGGTGCCAATGCTGCCCATCCAGCAGGCACGCATGCCAGTGAGACTCTTAAAGAGGCATTTAAATATGTGCCCTGCAGCAATGCGCTCACTCAATGACCTCTTTATTTGTTAAAATAGATTATTTTAAATAAATTACAGAGCACTTTCGCTGAATAAACAGAGACTTCGGGGCTGCGGCCTGCACCGCATACTTGCCGAGGCCACAGAAATCCTAAAAGACTGGTGAGCTGTGTAATCGCCTTTGATTTCGCTGATAGGGCACTGATTCTTCTGGAGGCCGCCAGAGGCTACCCCCACAGAGGGGGAAATAGAAGAGTTTAATCTCCAGCCCACGCCTCTGATGGGTTTCTCTCTGCCACTGCCGCCGCGGCGACGGAAGGCTCCATTAGGGGAACAGAGGGGGGTTTGATGATGGAGGCGTTTTTTAACACCCCTGCCGGCCTCAAACACCCCCGCCCCCCTCCTCTCGGTAGCCTTACCACAGCAGAAAGCCACCCAGAGAGGGACAAAACCAACGAGAAGGAGCACGATCCGCCCTCCTTCTGAGGCTCTCGTGCACTAAACCCACCTCCAGGATGGGAGCCCGGGGCTCGCTTTAACGCGTCCGCCAGGGCCAAGCATCAGGGAACCCGAACACATTTTAAAATGAATTCTCAATGGCACTGTCCATTTGACACTGGCATGAGGAGTGATGTTTGGAATGGACTCTGGGGTAAAAGCTCTCTCTCTCCCTCTCCTCTCCCTCTCTCCTCTCTCCTCTCTTTCTCTCTCTCTCCCTCTCCCTCTCTTTCTCCCTCTCCCTCTCTCTCTCTCTCCTTCTCCCTCTCTTCCCCCTCTCCCTCTCTCCCTCTCTCCCTCTCTCCCACTCTCTCCCTCTCTTTCCCTCTTCCTCTCTCACTCTTGCTTTCGTATTTTAACCTCCTCTGTCTCCTAATTAGCTAATTTTCCTCAATTGTTGTTGTGACAGACAACTCCTGCTCTCCACCAATCAGAGGGAAATATGCATTTACACACTTCTGCTCCGCTCCTAATTGGGTCTGTCAGTCGCTAGTTGTGGGAGGATTATTGTGACTCAGACTAAAGCCAGAATAATAATATGACAGGAAAAATGTTGGCAGGACGGGAGAAGAAAAGCATGATGCCATTAGATCTGATTAACCTCGCGAGCTCTCCTTTCAACTCTCGCGGGCCTATTTATTTTTAAACATGTGGTTGACATTCCTTTGGTTAGATTTCCCGGCACGTTCATTACTACTAAACTGACAGTGGTTGAAAAAAATAATAAAAAAAGAACGATACAAAGAAATGACACAGATGCAAGAGCATGTGTTGTGTGAGACACAATATGGAGCCCCAGGACCAGAGTGAAGAGTGCAACTTCAAGAAATAGAATCTCACATCTTCCAAGCTGAGAAAAATTCTTACTTCAGCTATTTGCCGTTGGCAAAATATATTTTTTTAAATGCCAGGAATAAAGTCGATCATAACAACCCAATTTATTTTAATATCATACTTAAATAACTCCATAATGCCACTTCAGTGTGTGTGTGTGTGTGTGTAGGTTGCACGTGTGTGTGTGTGTGTGTGTGTGTGTATGATTATGAATAATTAGAAGGAAAACTTAATTCATAACCCATTAGCCTATATGAATGGCAATTCCTGTGCGTGTCCCAGAGGCTCTCAGTCGGCCCATAGACCCTTCTCAGTGTGCCTGCCCCCCCCCCCTGGCAGCTATAATGAAGCCTAATGGGAGCAGGTCAGACACAGGGACCCTCTTTGACACCTAGACCAGCTCCTCTAATGAAACCATCAAATAAGCAGCATCCAGCTGTTAGCATATCAAAGCCCGCTGCAGCTGGACCAGTGTCATGTTATGACATGTGCGCTTTAAGTGCAGCCAGCTCCGTTTCCCTTTAGTCTATGTGGCTTTTTTTTTTCATTTTCTTTCTTTCTATTTTTTTTTTTTTTGTCGTTTTTTAGGGTGGCACAGAGCTCTGCATTAAAACTAATCCAGCCAGGTGCAGAGAAGACATTGGCCGATGGCCTTCATAATGGTTTATGACAGCCTGCATGGTGTGTGTGTGTGTGTGTGTGTGTGTGTGTGTGTGTGTGTGTGTTGTATTTTAAATTACTACAATTTGCCACACCTCAATGAACATTTGCTGAGCTCTATGAAAATATACAACTTCTAATAATACTTCCATACTATTACATATTTTCCACTGCCTTTCCCTCCTTCATCCCAATGCTGTTATTTCGGGATGTGGATCCGTGCATTATTGGAATTCTGGTTTCTGCGGTCTATTACATTATATGAATTGTGGTTCGCATTGTTCTATATTTCACTCCATTACACTCCGTCATACTGGGCAAGGTTTCCATCACGCTATTTTAAAGGAATCAACAATGCCTGTAAAGTGAATAGCTGAGGCCAAGGTTTCCATCCCCTTCCACACAGCTAGGCCTCCGCAGGCCTCCACAGGGTCCAGTGGTGCAGGCCATGTCGTCAGGCCAGAGTCTGCTTACTTTTCAAACCTGGATTGGGACCTAGCACGTGCAGGGTGCCCCCCGCCCCTCCCCCCCCCCCCCCCCCCGTCCGCGCCTCCCCCTCCTCCCCCCTCCCTCAGTTGTTTGGTTTTGACGTCTCAGCAGATAAGAACCAGATTTGGTGCGTTGGGGGGGGGGGGGGGGGGGGGCAGGAGACAGGAGTTTGGGGCAAGAGCGGTGGGGCAGACAGTGGAAAGCTATTTCAGCAGAGAGGTGGAGAGGGAGAGCGAGAAAAAAAAAAAAAAAAAAAAAAAGAACGAGAAAAAAAACAACGCCTAAACATGCCCGCAAGTGTTCTGTCTCTGTTATATTTCTGCGAGTGCGGCCGATTATGTTACATTTCAAGTGCTGTGTCACTGGGGAGCTCCCCACTCTGGTCTCGCTCGCTGGGAGGTTGCTGGGGACGCCGCCGCTGTTGTTCCAAGGGCTCCGCTGGGCTGGGGTGCCCGCTGGACGTGTTGAGTTAGCCCCGCCATGTTTATTTGTGGAATATTTTCTGACACCTACTTACACCATTACTGTCCCATTCTTGCTAGGGCCCCGGAGGGCTGTCTGAAGAGGTGCCTGACGTACAAAGACCATTCCACCCCGCGGCCCAAACCACAGAGCCCCACAGGCCACGGCTAACGCACAGAGCCGAAGGAGTATTTAGGTGAGGGCGGACTGGGCTGAGGGAAAGCATGAAAAGAATAGTCTGGCACCGGCCATGTTGACTCAGTGACCATACTCTTAGCCTGAACTCTCACTGGTCTTGTTGCATTTGCAATCATTTAAGCCACCTCGCCTTTGTGATTTACCTCCGAACAGCATGTATACGTCTGAGAGTGAGAAATCAGAGACACAAGCTGAAGTTTTTGGCTTCTGAAGAGCAAACAGTCTGAGGCTCACAACAGGAGCACACCGTCTATCTCTCAGACACTGAGAAAAAAAAAAAGGGGGGGGGGGAAAGAAAAAGAAAAGAAAGAAGAGGGTGAAACATTAGACAGGAGTGTAAGCAACAGGCTGCAGTATTGTTTGCAGACAGCTCAGGCTGGCTCTGGGTTGGGCCTTTTGTGGGCCTTTCAACATCCTCTTTGTGGAAGTGTTTGCACTCGTCTCCCTGGGCTTGCCAAGTTCTCTGGCCCAGTCGTCTGATTTGCCTTGTTGTTATAAGATGTTTCCTTTGACACCCCCTGATTTACAGAGAGCTGTTCACTGGCGGGAGGACAAACACTCCTCTAACAGGTAGGGATTTATTTTGCAACCTCTTCCCTAAAGCTCAGTCACATACACAGCCCTGAGCGATTGGCTGGCGTGTTGCTATTGGATACAGGTAAATTCCACGCCTAAGAGCTGGATCTTTCGCAGTCATCCTTGAGTGAACGTCTCTGTCCCATTCCGTTTTGTTTATTTTGTTTCTTGTTCATTTTATTCACTCCTTTTTTCATTCTCTCTCTCTCACTCTCTCTTTCTTTCTCCCTCTCTCTCTCTCACTCTGTCTTTCAGTCTTGGCCATCTGGACAGTCTGCTAAGGGAGGGCTGTGCTTGACCCCATTGCCAAGGACACATGTGGGAATTAGGAAAAGTGGACTTGTTTCAAACAATTATCTGAAATTACTCTAATATCTTAAAAACAAAAAAGGAGAAGAAATATATTGATATGAAATGTTGACTGTCAGCTTAGATTTCCACTGAGACGCCGGCCGTACGGGTGTGCGTCAGAGATAGAGATCCGTACAAGCAATTTGGAGATTGCCCATACCAGGTGGTTTAGTAATAGAAGTTAACAAGCACCTGTCTGTGACATGAGTGGACGGGGTCTTGAACTTTGACCTCACGCTCAGGACCAAACACTGTTCTAATGGAGGCTAGTTCGCTAAATTAGCGCTAAATGTTACGAGGCTATACCAAAGGCAGAATGGGCTCTTGTTGCTTTGTGTGTTTTGAGGACTCAAGTTATCACAAAAAAAAGGGTTTTAGGCAGGAATACTGCAGATAGTTATGGTTATTTCATACCAGTGCTTTTTCGTAACACACAGTCAGTCACACACACACACAGGAAAATTGAGTAAAATGAGTGTAAGGGGAAATGAAACAACCCTCATAAACATGTGGTCTTGTTTTCATTTTATTAATTTAATTTCATGATGAAGTGACTTACAGTAAACTCACCCCCACACACACACACACACACACACATACACACACACACATACTGCTCATGAGATGCTGCTCAAATGGCTGTCAAACATAGTCACACAGACCTTCTCTCTTTCTCCAAAATGCATGTACACACATACACACACACACACACACACACACACACAGGACTAGTTCCTCTGTAGTGTGTTTACAGAGGGAATGCAGCAGAGGGAGCATGACCACTGTGTTTGCAAAGAAACACACTCTCTCTGTCTCACACACACACACACACACACACACACACACACGCACACACGTTTTGCTTTCTCTTACTCTCCCTCTAGGTGGTCCGCTTTTGCATAAAAGTTACATATGAGCGTCATGAGCTGGGAGTGACAGCACAATTACTGCTGTAATGAGTCCGCTAACGTGTGTGTGTGTGTGTGTGTGTGAGAGTCTGCTAACGCGCGTGTGTGTGTGTGTGTGTGTGTGTGTGTGTGTGTGTGTGTGTGGGAGTCCGCTAACGTGTGTTGGCTTCAGTGCCAGAGCACTGACTGAGCTCCTCTTCTCTCTAAGACAAACGTCAAATGAAAGCCCTCTTTCCATCATTATTTCCCAGAAAGACAACAAACTAAGGCCGATGACTGATTTCTCATAAGACATCAGTGAGGTATTTTCATTACGACCACGGCCAACAGAAATCCGAACGTGTTCGACTTGTGCACACAAGCTGCACAGGACCCTGTGTATTTTACATGTTTCAAACAGTAGGGATGATGACTTGTTGTCACATTCCACCCAAATCAAGTCACAAAGCTACGCTGTCTGCAAGGGGGCCCTGAATCACAGCGAAAGAGAAAAAGAATAAAGGAAGACTGAGAATCACAATATAAGGAGGGACTGAGCGTGTCTAATGTTTCCACAAGGGGTAACTGCGAAGGGCTCCATAATTGATACCTGTACCCCACGGGGTCGCGACCCCTGTCAGATCAGCGGCGAGATGGACAGGCAGGGCTGCTCGCCAGGCTAATTCAGAGTAATTAGCCCTGTTTAACCATTTCCTGGTTGGAAGAACTTAAAGAGACGGGAGGGTGCATGCACTGGGGGGATAGCGGGGGGGTTTACCCACAATCACACGGACAATAGCGGCTCACTTACGCAAGGCCGCGGTGCGAGTGTCAGCTCATTGGGAGCGTTTAAGTGCGGCTGCCCTCCATCAAAACGGAACCAGATGGGGGAGAGGCTTCACCTGCGGCTGAGGGAAGATCCACACGCTGTAAGATCCACTGCGATCGAGACATTTCTAGATCATTCTTTTAATGGTTTCATAATATTATAATCTGTAATTTTTTCAGTCAGAGAGTTAGAATAAAAAGGTGTTTGTATTGAATTGCAATCCATGCTTAAAAACTCGGGATCTCTCATTCTAACATATCATAATGACTATTTTAACGTATCATGACACATCTACTTTATGTCTTTGAAAGCCGGTTTAAAAGGCATATTTTACAGGAACTATAATATAAACAGGAGGCTCTAAAAGGGAATGGGAGAAAACAAGTTCTGTCCCTCCAACAGAACAGAATTTAAATCAACAAGATTTTTAGTAGCAATGTGACTATTCATAAAATTATTATTACTATATATGTGATCGTTTGCATATTGCAAAATAAATTCCTTTACAGAGCTGTATTTTATTCATTTGTTTTATCTTATTTTTCTTGTTTTATAGTAACACTATCTGTAACTAAATGATTGCTAACTGTGAGAGACTTTTGTCAAAAATATTGTGTGAAAATACTGTTCAGTGTCCACAATTTATTTGTAATAAACTACCACAGTTAAAGTGATCAAATATGAAAACCAGGCAGGTAAAGAGAATTACCAGGCATTTCGTTAAAAAAAACCTGTGTGTCAAATGAGGTGTCTGAACCTTATGGAACTAAGATATCATGCTTGAAATGTATACAAAAAGTTAAAGTTGCCGCTAAACATCTGGCAATGATATATCACGTCTAGACAAATGCAGTTTAAAAAAGTGTATTACACTGGCTGTTATTGTGTACATTATGATGATATTATAGAGAAAAAATAAAGTATCTGTCTTAATATAATTTAAAGCATAACATATTACGCCTAAAATACGTACCATATGTCTCAGAGGACAGAAAAGCTACATACATTTTAAATATTGAATCCCATTGAATGTCATTTCAGCCAGGACATTCAGCCCAAAAGTTTGATACAAAATAATATCCTGATCCATGGTCTAGTCTCTGTAGAATTACGCAGATGATTTCCACTGGTATGTTTGTCATGTATCAGTAAAAAAGTAGATAATTAAAAAATGTTTCCAATGGAGCAAAAGCTTAGCATATTACCTCAGAATTCACTGTATGTTGAAATTAAGGTGTTTTACTGTTAAATATTTAACTTGTTTTAACAGGCTATAAATGGAGTTAAAGTAAAAATAAACACATTATTTTCACAAATTTGGAAAACAAGTAGTCAGCTATCTCATTCTACTTTTAAACACCTCACAGTCCCTAAAGCGTGTTTTATAATAGATTTTTGTTAGGCAGGGTTTTATTGTGTGTTTAACAGTTTGTTAATTATACGTGTTAAAATATTTTTTTATTGCAAAGTGATAAAAATAAGTTCCCTCTTATAACAATCAATACATACCTACAATCATTCTACATTTGTGTTTTAAAATCAATAACTATGTCCGTGTTAAAGCCCAGTGTTGTGCCTGAGCTGAGCTGTGAGGAGGCCTTTCATGAGGCCTGAGAAGGTCAGGGTTTCATGTGAGGTCAATGCCGAGACATCCACGTGTCCTCCAGGGTGTCAACACAGACAATGACTCTACTGAAGTGCTACCTTTCCACTTAAACAGTGTGCAACTCCATCCACTCAGACACACACACACACACACACACACACATGTGCAACTCCATCCACTCACTCACACACACACACACACTCTCCCACACACACACACACACACACACACACACACATGTGCATGCATACATACACACACATGGGGATGCATACACACACGTGTGTGCACACAAACACGAGCACACACACACACACACACACACACACACCCACATACACACAGGCACACAAACACACATGCACACACACACACATACACACACAGACAGCGAGCCAACACAAACAAGCCTAAACACAAACACAAAGGCTTTGTTGGCGGGCATTAATAAGTAAAGGGCTAAAGCGCGCGGCGGTGACACAATGGTGACACGCGGTGACAGGGTACACCCATCGTCGCAGGGGAAGATCCCCCTCCAGCTCCCCTGCTCCCCCGGCCGAGACCCTGCTGCCACCCTGGATCACCATTAGCATTGTCCCTCCATGTCACCGGCTTAAAGAAACACATCCACGCTAATGAAATTAGCTCCCGACCTGTCGGGCCATCTCCTGTGTCTGGAGTTTGGGGATATTGTACGCTTGTATGCGTCTGGGTGATGAGAGTGTCTGTGTGTGTGTGTGTCTGTGTGTGTGTGTGTGTGTGTGTGTGTGTCTGTGTGTGTGAGGGGGGTGTGTGTGTGCGCGGGGGAGTGTGAGGAGGGTGTTATCGGTGGTGGAGGGTTTAGCGTTTCTGAGGGGGATCATTTCTTGTTGAATGTTTCATGTGGATTTCATAGGCGGTGAGGGGGAGCGAGAGTGAGTTCATTAGGGTTATAATTAACACCGCTCTGTCACCTCCGGGGCCGCGGATGGAAAACAGAGGCTGATTTATGGCTGCGCCAGGTGTATTAGCTAACCGCGCTCAGGAGGAACACACAGACACTGGGCGGCCATTAAGGCTACGCGGAGGTGCTCAGTGTCAGACAGCTGCAGTAAACTTGACACAGTTTTTTTTTTCTGCTCAGAGGGGTTTGTGTTTTTATTTTTTATTCCAAGGCACATTCTTCTCTCTCTCTCTCTCTCTCTCTCTCTCTCTCTCTCACTCTCTCTCTCTCTCCCTTTCTCTTTCTGCAACAAATGCAGTTGCATGCACACACAAATATATACACACACACACATATAGTACACACACACACACACATGCACACATACACACACACAAACACACACACACAGACACACACAAACACACACACACACACACACACACACACAGACACAGACACAGACACACACACACACACACACACACACACACACACACACATATATGCGTGCACACACACACACACACACACACACACACACACACACACACACACACACACACACACACACACACACAAACATAAACACTCAACTTCTTGCAAAAGCATGCTCTCTGGCCCTCCTTCTCCACCTAGCTTCACCTCCAAAGCCTCACACAACAGCCGTGGCCTCCCCCCATTCAGACGTGTGACAGACTGACAGAGTTTAACACGTCTGCGGCCGGGGCCCTTTTTTAAAAGCAGGAGCCCCTCGGCTTTGTGTGAGCACCTGGCCACAGGTGAGCAGGTTGGCCCCGGCAGGCAGTTAACAAGCCCTCCACATTGCTGTCTGCGGCACTTAACACCTGACACACCTACGCCACAGTGACCCGTGACCTCCGACCTCACGCTGACAGGAGCGGAGACGTCTCCGAGATACTTTCTTTTCTCCGCGGGCCCCCGTCCCTTTCTTCTCTCCCACTGATGAGTGGCTCGGAGAGGGCCAGGGTGAAAGCTATCCTGGCATGCTGGAGAGGGGAGGGAAGTGGAAGGGTGGGGTAGGGTGGGGTGGGGGGGTCTGCACAGGTGTTCGGGCCTCCACACCTCTCAAGTTCAAAAGCTAGCGAGTCCTTAGCAACAGAGGGAGCGGGCGAACAATGCCCCCTCACCCCCCACCGTGAGGGAGTGGAGTTTTACTGTCAGCTTGAGGAAGCTGCTTTCTTTCTCCGAAGAAAACACACAACTATGGCCGTGTCATTTCATGGGCCTTAACACTGTCACTGACTTCATATGGGTACTGATGGGCCTTCCCTTCATAGCCTTCACAGCCCTTACTACAGACGAGCACAATCGCAATATTTACAACACAAGATGATACGTGCATATCTGTATGTTTTGTAAATCTATCCTCTATATCTACAGTCTAAAATGATCCATTTATAACATTTTTCTTCTCCTTCACCCCTCCATGACACCAAGCTTCTTAAAAGTGCAGTGATGTGTGCGGTGGGCTCTAGTCCAGCAGTAACGTTAGTGTCAGTAATTTAATGCGCAGGTGTGAATGAGTGGCTCACATTCTGCTCTCAGGCCCCCACAGAGGCCCAGGATGCATCTGCAGGGCAGGCGGAGGGCACAAACAAACATGGTGCCAAGAGCCAACACTGTCCGCCTCAGAGCCAAAATGGCCGCCGTTGTTTGCCTGGCAGGGTTAAGTAAAGCAGAGTGTCTGTTTCCTGGGAGAGCGTGTGGCGAGGCCGGAGATGGAGCGATACAGGTTCTCTCTCAGTGAGCACGGCGCGAGAGAGCGGCGCTGTGTGTGTGGGCCGCTCCTGACAGAGGAAAAATAAACAGCGACGTCCGTGTCAATGGTATCATAGTTCAGGCGCTGGTCACATGACGCCGGTCCTCATAAACCACTCTCTTATATTTCATGTCATATTAACCGCAGCTCGAGTCTTTTTTCAGAGGCTGTACAAACATAATGCTGTTCGCTGCCGGTAAGTGTACAGTGAAGGCAAAGTCCAGTGGTGAGGTGACAAACATAGATAAGGAGTGTTAGTGATAATTCATCCACTGTTCGTAGAGTGTGCAGAGTACATGTGAGTGCGTGAGACGGCTCATTCACTATGTATAGGGTCGAGATGTATACAGCATGCGTGAGTGTGGGAGAGCGCTAGAAAGGGAAAGTTAGAAAGTTGCCATTAGAGAGTTGGAAAGAGAGTCAAAGAATTAGTGAAGAAGATATTACGAGAGAGCGAGTCAGTGAGTGAGTGAGTGAGTGAGTGAGTGAGTGAGTGAGTGAATGAGTGAGTGAGTGAGTGAGTGAGTGAGTGAGTGAGTGAATGAGTGAGTGAGTGAGTGAGTGAGTGAGTGAGTGAGAGTGAGTGAGTGAGTGAGTGAGTGAGTGAGTGAGTGAGTGAGTGAGTGAGTGAGTGAGTGAGAGTGAGTGAGTGAGTGAGTGAGTGAGTGAGTGAGTGAATGAGTGAGTGAATGAATGAATGAATGAATGAATGAAAGTTATTGAGTGAGTGAGTGAATGAGTGAGTGAGTGAGTGAGTGAATGAATGAATGAATGAAAGTTATTGAGTGAGTGAATGAGTGAGTGAGTGAGTGAGTGAGTGAGTGAGTGAGTGAGTGAATGAATGAATGAATGAAAGTTATTGAGTGAGTGAGTGAATGAGTGAGAGTGAGTTAGAAAGGGAAGTGAGTGTGCAAATGATTGCGTAATGATTACGATCGAATGTTCAGAAGATGGTTGGAGAGTTGTGTGTATGGCATATCTAGAATGCATATGAGTGGGACTATGTGAGACAATTAGAGTGAATGAGCGAGTGAGACACTGAGAGCGAGTGAGTAGGTTAGTGACTGAGAGATGTTGTGAAAGAGTGAGTGAAGTGAGAGCATAAATGAATACATGAGTGAGCGAGTTGTATGTTGGGAAAAGCACTGGTCCGAGAGAGAGAGAGAGAGAGAGAGAGAGAGAGAGAGAGAGAGAGAAAGAGAGAGAGAGAGAGAGGGACTGATTTTCTCCATACCCTGGGCTGTGATCTCAGAGGCTCAGGGGCAGATGGTGCTAGTTTGGGATGGTTTTACGCTTAGGTGCCTCAAATGGAGGAGTAAAAGACGGGATCGCTTTCAGTGCTTCCCTCTTCTCTGCCAAAAGGCTCTTCAGAGATGGTCAGACCGTCATTAGAGAAACAAGCCGCACTGATTCCTTTGGGCCCAACGCCAAAGCCATCACAGAGTGCTCTCAATTGAGAGTGCACCTTCAAATCCCAAATTTGGCCCGATAAAACCAGATGGGGGTTGAAGTCAGAGACACGCACCTGTGTGATACGTGATATTCACACAGTCTGCGTTTTGATGGGTCAAATCCACCGTCATTAAGGGATCTGTATGGTGCCAACACCCGTATGAGGACATCTATCTGCTTAAGGACTTTGCTGTTGCCTGAACTCTCCATGGTGTTGATAATGTTCTTTTGCTTCAGTGATATCTGTTTCATTAAATCAGTGCGTCACCAAAGCTCCAGGTTCTGGGATCCCAGCTGTAACGTTTAATCTGTAATAAACCCATGCAAAGACAAAGGCTGCCACAGTGCCAGGTGTTGTTCCACAGGGACCTTCTGTCGAATCAGTAAAGAGGTGAAAAACTCTGAAAAGGACTGATGAAAAACGACAAAGTAGGTGGCAGGTTAGAGTGCCTTCACAACGTTAATAGTTCATTCTAATTTGTGTCTTTTTCCATTTTGTCTCATTTCAGAATGAGAGAAAAAGACATCTGGCCTTTGATTTTCTTTTTTTTTTCCATCATTGGTGGTTGAGCGCATGCCAAACATTCTTCTGGAAACACCAGAGCAAACACAACACCCAGACGGCCTCCGTACAAAAGGAGCTAATTTTGTTTTCATAACTCAGCCCATTCTGTGCGAGCACCTTTGACTAAGCCCTCTCACAGTCTCTTTCTTCCCCTCTCCTCCACACACATGGTTTCAAAGGTGGAGGTGAAGGGGGACTTCTGTTGGGGTGTCCTCCAGGCTAACTCCGGACCACCCGAGACAGGTCGCCGTGGCAATGATAGGCCTCTTGTAAAGCCTCGGAGATAGAGGCTCTGGTTACCGCTGTCCTCCCCTTCAAGTAGCGACGCAGGATCGTCTCTCGTCTCTCCTCACCTGAGTCTTAACCTTGGTCATTGAGACGCAGACAACTGAAATAACCCCGTGAAATAACCGCCATGTTGGGGGGAGAAATGTGCCCAGGGGGAAACACATGGGCTCTGGGGCCACAGTGATGCATGTTTGCTGCTGGCATTTCCATACACATTACTGCTGAAAATCAAGATGTCAATTCAGATTGTTTGTGTTTGGATAAACTTTAGTATTGTGTCTAACAAACCTTGCAAATGAAAAAGCAATACATAAATAAATGCTTTGGTCATTTTCTTATTCAAGTCAAGTTTTATTATTTTCTTTTTTAAAAGCAGGGAGAATTGTTCTTCCTTAAACACACACACACACACACAGAGAAATGACACACGAACACACACACATACAGAAAAGACACACACGCACACACCACACACACACACACACACACACACACACACACACACACACACACACACACACAGAGAAAAGACAGACACACACACACACACACACACAGAAAAGACACACAGACCAACACTCAAGTGTATTCCCATCTCCGAGGGCTCGGGTGGTGGTGGTGGCGGTGGTGATGTTGATGAAAGGCCAGTGCTACCTTTGTTAGTCTGACTTCATTGTGTTTCGCTCTCAGGCGAAACTCTCAGAGCCCAAGAGCTGAACCCAATCCTCAGCTCTCTCAATAGCAGGACTCCAGAGAGGGAGAACAATAGCCGCCGGTTTGGGTGTTCCCAACAAGAGGCCAGCCTCTGGGTGCCAATATCCCTCCTCATCAAATATTCAAGGGCTTCCACTGATGACTGTCACTCAGGTAGTGAGAGGAGGGCCAGTCGATCCTTTATTCACCGCTGCCTCAAAGACACCGTTGGGTACGTTGACAAAGGAGCCAGATTTCAACGGTAATCCATTGAAATGCAACTGTAGGTTGCTGCAGGGTGATCCAGTATGAGAGATTTTTTTTGTATATATTTTTTTAATTGTTATTGTTATGATCAAGTATTAAAATTAGGGTAAAATGTCCATGAGAAAAAGTGTAGTTCAGCTAAACATAGCACGTAAATTCAGGAGAAAGATCTTGTAAACAATTCCAAAATGAATCATGCTCTCGGGAATAAATACAAAAAAAATTGGCTGAACTGTGCTAACATACAATAGAGTAGAGTAGAGTACATACAATAGAGTAGAGAACATACAATAGAGTAGAGTAGAGTACATAGAATAGAGTACAGTAGAGTAGAGTAGAGTAGAGTAGAGTAGAGTAGAGTACATACAATAGAGTTGAGTAGAGTAGAGTAGAGTAGAGTAGAGTAGAGTAGTGAAGGGTAGAGTAGAGTAGAGTAGAGTAGAGTAGAGTAGAGTAGAGTAGAGTAGAGTAGTGAAGGGTAGAGTAGAGTAGAGTAGAGTAGAGTAGAGTAGAGTAGAGTAGAGTAGTGAAGGGTAGAGTAGAGTAGAGTAGAGTACATACAATAGAGTTGAGTAGAGTAGAGTAGAGTAGAGTAGAGTAGAGTAGTGAAGGGTAGAGTAGAGTAGAGTAGAGTAGAGTAGAGTACATACAATAGAGTAGAGAAGAGTAGAGTAGAGTAGAGTAGAGTAGAGTAGAGTACATACAATAGAGTAGAATAGAGTAGAGTAGAGTAGTGAAGGGTAGAGTAGAGTAGAGTAGAGTACATACAATAGAGTTGAGTAGAGTAGAGTAGAGTAGAGTAGAGTAGTGAAGGGTAGAGTAGAGTAGAGTAGAGTAGAGTAGAGTAGAGTACATACAATAGAGTAGAGAAGAGTAGAGTAGAGTAGAGTAGAGTAGAGTACATACAATAGAGTAGAATAGAGTAGAGTAGAGTAGTGAAGGGTAGAGTAGAGTAGAGTAGAGTAGAGTAGAGTAGAGTAGAGTAGAGTAGATTAGAGTAGAGTACATACAATAGAGTAGAGTAGAGTAGAGTAGAGTAGAGTAGAGTAGAGTAGAGTACATACAATAGAGTAGAGTAGAGTAGAGTACAGTACAGTACAGTAGAGTAGAGTAGAGTAGAGTAGAGTAGAGTAGAGTAGAGTAGAGTAGAGTACATACAATAGAGTACAGAAGAGTAGAGTAGAGAAGAGTACATATACAACAGAGCGTTCCTACAGGTGCTAACATACAATACAGGGCTCCTACAGGTGTAGTCTAAGGTCATCAGCTAGACCTCCTCAGTGTACAACACCATCAGAGTTAGGTGTGATTCTTGGAACAGAAGAGAAATATTAAGGTCCCACTGGGCAAACCGCACACCTTCCTCTCCTATTGGTTTGGTGTAAGTTTGGGGATTAGTCACCAGATCCTACAGTGCAGGGAGATTTCTGTTCCCCCAGCTAATGAATATTGTGTCATCATATTTCCCCTCAACGCTGCGTCTCATTCCCTTACACAAGGACACAATGGAGGCAGAATCATTCCTGGGCCAGTATTAAAAACCATAAGTGGTGTTAAGTCCTGTCAGACGAACAAAGCCCGCGAGAAAATATACTTTTTTTTTTCTTCTCCGGTCTAAATCTGTTTCCGACGATACTGTTTCAGCTGACATTCTCTCTCGACACACCTGAGACTAGTGACTTTTTGCGCGGAGAAGATTATCCCCTATGGAGTGTGGAGCTCTAGTATTGTCGCACGCCAACGATATGAATAAGGAACGACTTGGCTAACGAAAAAAAAAAAAAAAACTGGGGAGGATGCTCACGACCGCCAAAAGATTAAACCGATAACCGCCCGATGTCGGAGATGAATAAGTAAACGAATAAACGAGTAAAGAAACACCCGGAGGCATGAAAGAGAGAGGGGGACCCTCGGGTGACTCCCGACTCCCCCTGACAGAGGAATATGATCAACAGAAGGGATGTGTGTGTGGGGGGGGGGGGGGGCAGTGAATTCATTATGGGGTTTCTAAATATGAGTCAATAATTCATCAGATAATTGGCCCAGCTTAATTGGTTGTGGCGCATGAAAGATGCACGACAGTCCTTAAGTGTGCCACATCAGTAGCCACTTATAATGATGACAGATGGCTGATTGTTGCTGTGGTGTCAGGTGGGATGCCTTTGTCATATTCACACTTCACCCTGTTAGAGCCCCAGATCAGGTTATTCAGCGCCGACCAACTCAAACAGAGTGAGACACCGTTTCTCTCTCTCTTCCGCTCCCTCTATCCCTCTCTCTTTCTCTCCCTCTGTATCTCTCTCCCTCTTTCTGCTTCTCTCTCTCTCCCTCTTTCTGCTTCTCTCTATATCCCTCTCTCTTTCTCTCTCTCTCTCTCTCTCCCTCTTTCTCTCTCTCTCTCTATCCCTCTCTATTTCTCTCTCACCCTCTCTTTCTCTTATTTCTTTTCCTGTTTCTCTTTTCTCTGTGAAGGGCCAACGGTGACTGGTGAATTATTGAGTGTTGATCACGACTGAAGTGCCAACTTTTTTTGCAGAGGGAGTACATTTTCATTTTAGTCACTCAGGGACAGGCATTTTAAAAAACCACCCGAGTAATGTAGTGGATTTTACGGTATAAATATTCCAAAGTGTATCATTTTGGGCAAATTTCATGGCAAATCTTTAAATGTGTGGGAAATAATGTGTCTGTTTGTGTCAGCACCAATTTAAGCCTGGCTAGCTAGCGCAGGAAATATGTCAGGCTACTCTGTCTGATTTGCAGACAACAATAGCTCCTCAAACAGCCACTGTCACTGTAGGGGTCTGATATGGATTGAGTGTGTATCTGTGGAGTCCAGAGTCCTATTTGTGTTCTGTTCGATTAACTCCCGCTTCTCTCTGTCTCTCCTCTGGGCTCCATCAGGGGCTGTAAAATGGCTGAGGTACATGACTTATTTCAGTGCTTTCACTAGCCAACCAGGAACACAAACTTAAGCGCTGTTAAACATCATTAACCCTGTAACAATAACACTCTGCTTGGGCCTCGCTCAACACATCCACCATTCTCTGCAGGAATAAACACCAAATTAGAGCTACCGCTAAATGTATTTATTTTCCCCCTATTTATTGCTCTGCAAATTAGCCAAAGGTAGTAGCGCCTCATCCATCAGATTGTTTTTAATTCATTAACTCTACATTAATAAAACGTTCAATTAGTTCTGTGTATGTTGGGTTATTTACAGAGAGGGAAAAAAAAGCTTAATTACTAATGAAATGATTAGTTCTGAAAATACACACACACACGAACATACATACAGACACACACACACACACACACACACACACACACACACACACACACACACACACACACACACACAGTTTTAGAGCAGCACTCCGTGGCATTTGAAATGTCTTTTGATCGAGCACTACTCTGGTGCAATTGTACACTCACTTCATTTCTTTGTGTATTCAACACTTTGTGCGCTTCCTTTCCCTAATGAGTTAATAATTTGAACACACTTAAGGCAACTCATTAGCCCACGTATGAGGACATTGACCGAGGAAACACCTGCTCATTTACTTAATGAATACTGAAAACACCTCCCGGACCTCCTGGCCATGAAAATAAACCACGCCGCGGCCTTGCTGTGTCTCAACAGTCAAAAGACACACAAACTTTTAATAAAGCCGCCATACTGAAAACTAAATCTATTCCTTCTTTCTTAAAACCAGACCTCGACTGGCCACCGGTAAGAGGGGGATAAGCACACTCTAAATCAATCCTTTCCTCACGTTCCCGCCAGCGACTGATACAACAAAGAAATCCATACATTAGGTCATCTCGTTATCCGCTGCCTGTAGCCCCATAACACCATCTACGACAGACCGGTCTAAAAATGTCAACACAGACCGACTCAAACGAAACCAAACAAACCACTTATCCAGAAAGTTGTTCCATTTCTTTCAGCAACCACAAAGACAGATCTAGAAGCCAAGATAAACCCAATATCTGATGGGATTGGGCAAGGGCTAGGGCAAGGCAAGCGGGCCTGCCTAATGTGACCCCATACTGATCATGAAGTCTGGCCTTCAAAAATGATTTTCCAGCCAGGACAGAAACTTGGTATTGATGTTTTGGCATATATGATAACATGACCTAGCTAACTACAGAGAAAAAAAGTGTTGTCTTTGAATTTCCACATCAAATATTGGAATTGGACCACATCTTGTTTACAGTAATTTGTTTCAGTGTTAGAACTTGTGTGTGTGTGTGTGTGTGTGTGTGTGTGTGTGTGTGTGTGTGTGTGTGTGTGTGTGTGTGTGTGTGTGTGTGTGTGTAAACACATCTGTGTGTGTTTGTTTGTGTCTGTGTGGCTTTACATGTGTCTGCCTGAGTGTGTGCAAGTCAGTGCGAGCACGTACACGTGTATGGTGAAGTGTGTGTGTGTGTGTGTGTGTGTGTATTTGTTTTTTCTATGTGTGTGTGTGTGTATGTGAATGACAGCTTCGCTCTGTCGCCTATGATCGATGAGGTGACCTTCACATGATGCTCAGTCCATGCAGCCAAAGCCATCACCATCATCACTTCTCCTACACTCACACACACACTCCCTCACACACACACACACACACACACACACACACACACACACACACACACACACACACACACACACACAAATCCCTTTCCTTCCAGCTCTAACACTCCTGGAAACTTAAAACTGTAGGCCACAAAGGTCCATGTAAGGCATCTCACCCTCCCCATCCAGTAATTAACCTACCTCTCACCTCTCTCTCTCTCTCACCTCTCCCTCTCTCTCTCTCTCTCTCTCTCTTTCTCACCTCTCCCTCTCTCTCTCTCTCACCTCTCCCTCTCTCTCTCTCTCACCTCTCCCTCTCTCTCTCTTTCTCACCACTCCCTCTCTCTCTCTCTCTCTCTCTCTCTTTCTCACCTCTCCCTCTCTCTCTCTCTCTCTCTCTCACCTCTCCCTCTCTCTCTCTCTTTCTCACCTCTCCCTCTCTCTCACCTCCCCCTCTCTCTCTCTCTCTCACCCACCTCTCCCCCTCTCCCTCTCTCTCTCTCTCTCTCTCTCATACACACACTCATACACTTCTCTGTTTCTCTCTCTCTCCCCCCCCTCTTTTCCTCTGTCTCTCACTTCTCCATCAACTTTCTTTTGCCTCCATCATCCCCCCGTCCAACATTCTTGTGACAGAGGGATGATCATCAGACACTTCACACTACAGGCTTCTCTGGGGAACCTGACCCCTGGCCACTCCTGTTCTAATGGTCAGCGACAGACAGATGTCTCCCGTCACAAAACCCTTTTCTGCTACTGTCCTCTAAAACAAGTCGTGCTAGAGCTCAATGTTGAGCTAAGGTGTCAGGAATTTGTATTTATATTATTTTATGGCATAGAATGACTATAAGGCAATGGTAAAACAGATTTTTACCGTAAATAATTCTAGGTAGTTTAATTTATTTCAAATGACTGGCTGTGAAGTTTGCCCTGAAAGGGGATAGAGTTACAGCTCTAATGTAATATTAGTATTAAATCATAGTAATACACCCTTAATTTAGCTGCATTTACCGGGCAACGGTATTGCTTTTTAAATACACGTCCCCTTCCATGGATGATATACAGTATGTGCCTAACCCCCGTCGCTGCTCCTCAGGGGGGACGCTTTATGTGAACATATGGATGCCAAAAATAGTATCTCCATAGCCCTTATAGGAATCACGCTTCAATGAGCGAGCATTGGTTGCCATGATGAACTGAATACTTTACCACTGATGTGTAGCAAATAACTGCAGCACTATTCCTTTCATAACATACCTGAACATGGATTGAAGTAGATGGTTACAATAATTGTAAAAAAAAATAAAAATGATGTTTGAGCAACCCGTGCATTATGCCACATTAAGGATATGTTGCTGTGTATGCGCGCGCTAAGCTCGGTGACACATAAGTAAGCAGTTCTGGCAGAGCCGAGAATAATGTCTCTGTTATGGTAACACTGGCATTACACAGAGCCCGTGCCCTTTTTTTTCATGCAGAAAAGAAACAGTCCTTTGAGCTAAACCATGCATGCACTTTGTATATTATGTGTTTCGTATCCGAACCATTAGTTTCCCGAAACGCGCTTCTTTGCTCAGGAAATAAGCAGTTACTTTGTTACAACACGGCTCGTCACCCACTTTCCCTTCCACTCCCGTCCCTCTCCGCTGGGCCCGCGCTGCGGGAGGAAAGTCAGAAAAAGACGGCGGAGAAAAAAAAAAGGCCTGCTGCACTCAAGCGCCAGCGTGAAAAAAAAACAACAACCCACTACTCCCGCGTCCCTGGCTCTCGTCATGAGAACGGCAAGTCTTAAATCAAACAAGAGCAAATCGGTGGCGCTCTTAACACGTGCTTACCGGGAACTCCGCACGTCACAGACAGGTCCTCCAGGGCTAGGCGTCCGGCCCAGTGCCTGCGTTTCCAGCGGCTCTTCCCCCTGGGACCCTTACTCATCTGATTACCTCAGAGAGGGCTGCTTTCCATTAATAGTCCTTGGTGCAGTAATTTCGACCTGGAAGGCTTGTTCTTGGGCCACTGCTGACTGCCGTGACAGAGGCCTTTCGGGCCAGGTTTCCACACTGCCTGCATTGTGAGGGACAGAAAGAGGCGTTTTACGTCATGTTTCATTATGTCAAAGTGGACTCCCGTCCATGTCTGACAGGGGCAATTATGTTAGCTAACATGCAATCTATTTCATTGTGCCCCCCCCCCCATCCACCCCCACCCACCCCGTCATCTAAGGAATTACACCAGCGAGTCGTGGCCACGGCACAGCACACTCTGAGAAGAACATGCCCTGCTGCATCAAAGCGCTGGCAGGCCCATTTCACACGCCAGCCTCCAGGTATCTGTCCAAGGGCAGGAGTGAGAGCTTAAGGTATCCAGCCCAAATACACTGGAAGAGACCGACTCCATCAAGTCAGTTATGACTTGTGCTGAGGCCAAAGCACTGGGTTTGAAGCGCCTGAAACAAGGCCAGGGTCCTAAAGCCCTCCAACTAGGGCAGAGAGAGAGAGAGAGAGAGAGAGAGAGAGAGAGAGAAGTCTGCATCAGGACAAGGTAGGAATGAAACGAGAAGAGTTTTCATTTCTGCTCTTAGCTGCAGCATATGGTGATGCCAACAGGTTTGGAATCAAGCTCCCCTGTAGAGGCTAATGGCTATAAAAAAAATATTGTGGCTTATTTATTATGACATATTCATCTACTTGTTAAACGTAAATGTGTTTGGTGCTTTAGAGAATTTAAAGAAATTTAATTTTGTTGTCACAAAAGATGTTCATTAAAAGATGAGAAGTTTTCCCTATTTAATTTTCTGTGTTTTGTTTGACACTCCATTTATAATAATTATTGATTTCCTGGATTTTATACATAGGCAGCAATACGTTGGTTTTCTTTGTATATTTTTAAAACAATACAAAAAATACAACAAAAAAAAAACTGAAATATGGAAAATCCTCAAATACACAGCAGCAGCCTATTCACTAACTTTATTTATCGAACTTGCTTAAGACACACACATACACACATCACAGGGCACTACAAAGCAAAATAAAATGTAATTTACAACATTATATCATGATATTATTTCATAGCACAAAATTGTATTATATTAAGTCCAAACTTTTTTTTACATATCGTGCTCATGAGTATCTAGTTTCTGACATGGCTGCAAGCAACCTTGTATAGTTACTTTTTTCTTGACTATTGAGGGATTTCACATATTAGCACCTCAAGAAGTCGTCCCCTGAGTGAAACAGACACCCCGTGCTGTCACTCACCAGTGTCAGCGAGGGCGACCTGACTCCAGTGCGTCCACCATCTTGTTTTCCTTTGAGAGAAAGACAGAGAAATGAGCCTGGCAGACGCGGCACAGCACTCCCGTCCAGCTTCACGGCTTCACGGACAACACGCCAAGATGATTTTTCCAGTCAAAAATATGGAGACAATGTTCCAGTCTATCACAATGAGACAGACACGCGACACGTTTACAGTACAAGTGAACATGTCACAGTTTTCACTGACGTTTGTGTTGAAGAGGGGAGAACAAAACGTGCAAACTGTAACACTGAAAAGACACAAAACCATCTGGGCAAAACATTACCTTTGGTTTTTGTTGATATTGTTTTTGGATTCTTTCGAAACACTATTTGATCTCTGTGTGTTCTTTTTCCTTCTTCGACTATCTCAGCTCTTTTCATGATTAGTGCTTTGAATGGTGGAGAATGAAAATGATGCATTGGTTTCATTTTCAGTGAGTTGCGCTGAAAGGCACTCGGAGGCGTTGAAAGAGGCCTGTATCATGTTTTGGGTTCGTAATATTTAGGGCACAAAGGGAGGGGAATCACAAAGAGGGAGAGGATGGCGACAGGCAGATTTGAGTAATGACCTTGTAATCTGTCTCACTCGTGACATTTTAACCATACGTTTTAAACGGCCTTTTTTTCGCCAGTCTACCAACCGAGGGACTAAACAAGCAACGATACTCAAGTCAGGTCCCCACCCAGCAAACGCTGCATTGTTCAGACATGCCACCCTAGATAGGATTTAGGCGCAGAGAAGTGTAGGGCGTAAGTGCCTGAGCGTTTTGTAATTACAGGGATTTTTTGCCTTAATAGCAATATCACTGCGGTGCCCATTAAACTGGGATGATATATATCAACCACCTGATCCACACAGGCCTCTTCAGTAATAAGAGCTGCCTTTCATCTGCTAATAAAAGACTTTTTTCATTAATCACAGACCTGTCTGTGAGGCAGTCATCCAAGCTGTGGAGCAAGCCACACTCAGACACACACACTCAGACACACACACACACACACACACACACACACACTCAGACACACACACACACACACTCACACAGAGAAAGAGAGAGAAAGAGAGAGAGACCATGAAGGAAAAACATCCACACGTCAACATATACAAAGGAAGCTAGTAATTATGTGTAAGCTCACAGATCACAGATCAGCAGCTAATAGCTGGTGATTATTTTCATGATACTGCCACAACAGTCATTAGTGTTCCCCTTTAACACACTGTAACTTAAAGGGGTTGTGGTAATCTAGCGTGGAGAGATCTCAATTCTCAAAGCAATCTCTGTGCTCCAATACACCACATAGCACCAGGAGTACCGTGTATTCAGATCAGCAAAACACGTACGCATTTACACACACAGAAGGCAGATCTTACTTTTCGCTTTCAAAGACATCGGCGTCGACAGATAACGCTAGGCTAACGCTAGGCCAACCCAGTGGACTGATACTGGACTTAAACCATCATGACTCATGATGAAATGATAACACGTTAACACCAGACACAAAAAAGGGTTACACAACCTAACCTCTACAACACCAGATGCATGCTGGGAGGCTATTCAACGGTCCCCTGTCCAGAAGTTCCATTAGCCCCCCCCCCCCCCCCCCCCCCTAACACGCTACAGCACTTATGAGCTACAAATGAACAAGGTGAAACATTTGTGAGGAGTTACTGTGCGGGCTGTCAGGACGGGGGAGTTAGTCTCCATGGCGAGGGACTGCAGATCCTGGCTTGCTCATCCTCAGCACAGACAGGCTCTTGGCTCTTTATAAATATAACTCCCCGATTGCCCACATCCTCATCTCAAGAATAGCCCGTCCACCGTGGAGCCACTACAAGCAAAAATGGCTTCTGTGGAATAACAGAGCGAGCAGCCTGAATACACAGGCCAACACACTCATGCAGGTACATGCATACCAGCACACAGGTATGTTTATGTGCACAGGAATAGCCAAACATTGCAGGCACATCCATACATATGCATATCTGCATGTACACACACACACACACACACACACACACACACACACACATACACACACACACAGAGAGAGAGAGAGAGAGAGAGAGAGAGAGAGAGAGAGAGGAGAGAGAGAGAGAGAGGGAGATCCGGCCCTGTGTTCTCCTTCACATGGTATCCATCATATATAGCCACTGAAGTCTAACCGCCGGTATAGGAGACTTGGCAGTGCCTGCGGTGGCTTTAGTGGCTTCGCTAGACTCACACGGACCCAGTACCAGCCATGGCATCTCAGGCCTGGCCCTGGACTGCATATCCCCCCACATCCTGCCCTGCCCTGCCTTGTCCTCAGTGGTGGGCAGACTAGGGGCCAGCGTGTGGGGACTGGTGCTCGTCAGGAGCGCTCCTGCTCCTGCTCCTGCTCCTGCTCTGGCTCTGGCACTAGCTCCACCTCTGGCACTGGCTCCGGCTGGCCTCCATCACTTCTACTTGCTCACTGCTCCCATCTTTCGTCTCCGTCCGCTCTGCGGGTCTGGCACAGAGAGAGCGAGAAGAAGGAGAAAGAGACCAAGAGAGAGAGAGAGGACAGAGAGAGAGGACAGCATGCACCCTTACCATATTCTGTCTCTCTCTCTTTCTTTCTCTTTCTCTCTCTCTCTCTCTCTCTCTCTCTTCACACCCTGCTGACCTTGGCTAGAGGCATGCTGTTCACTGTTTTCCCCACTCTCCTTGCGTGTGGCTTCTGCTGTCAACGCCGAGCTTTGGCCATGGATTAGAATAACCAGAGAGAGGGAGAGAGAGAAAGAGAGAGACAGAGAGAGAGGGAGAGAAAGAAGGAGGGAGTGTGACAGACATAAGGAGAAAACAGTGGGAAGCCCTGCCACGCTGGGCTGTTGGGTGAAGCATGCTGGGTAGGAGCTCCTGGAGACGGTGAGCATACGTGTGCCAGTTTCGGGGGGTAGAAGAATGACTGCCACAGACACATCTCACGCAAACCACACACACACTGGGGAATATGAGGGCATATCACTCCAGAAGCTGCCACACTGCACCGCCGTAACATTCTCACGCGTCAGTACCTCAGGAGATACAGTATAAAATGGCCTGGCCACCCAGGTATAGTGCGCTAGCTTAGCATGTTAACGCTGTCTTTTTCACTATCTTTCACAATCTCATAAGGTTTTCATTAACCTTTTTTTTTAAATGGTTAAATACCTTGGGTGAGATGAGGTGGAACAATAGGTCTCTGTATGTGGTGTTCTCTGCAAGATTCCTTTGCAATGCCAGTCAACCAGTTGCAAGTCTAAAGGGAAGACTCTAAAATGGATAACTGTCCAAAGGTCTTCAGGATCACGTTACAGGTCACATATGAGGACTTTAACAATGCACATAAGCCCTGGCTCAAGTTCATTGTCACGGTTACGGTTAAGGGTTGCTTGAGTTGACGTCAATGTTTTGTTTCTGTTTTTTTTTTTTTAAGTTTGGTTATTTTTTCTTATTTTTTATTTTTATTTTTGAAAGATACTTCAATGGCTGTGTAGCTGTACTCTGCACAATGACAGTGATGTTGAATCTAATCTTTAATCTAAATACAGACTTTTCCTAAATGGCATGTCTAATAAGATGATTTCTGGAGTGCTGAATAATTGTATTGTCTTTCATCGTTTTAATTAAACTGAAAATAAAGGATCAGGCAAGGTGCCTATATATCCAACATAAAACGTAACCAATTACTGCCAAAATCTTTCACAATTTACAAACTTCAGAGTGAGACACAGGCTTACAAATTAATTTAGATCCAAAGCTCCCTTGACCTCTGCTCATCTGTCAAAGCTTCAGCCCTTTTCCTCGCATTATTTTCCGCCATATATTATTCTTTCCTCACGTCTTTTCGCAGACTTTGAGTGTTGTGGGTGTTTAAGCTGGAAACGGGCTGCAGTTGTTTTCTTTACTAAAACACCTGTCTAAACAGCAGCAAAGCCAAGTGCGAGTCCCGCCTGTCAGTACCGGTGACAGCCCCTGACACAGACGCAGCAGAGAAGAGAAAGAGAGAGAGAAGTGAAAGAGAGAGAGAGGTCTCTTGTTGACCACTCAAGCGAATCAGCATGCACGTGTTCACTCGCTCTGGATGGGGTCCAGATGTGTTGAGGATGCGCACGGTAGGCTTTTGTGAATAAGAAGAGCCTGTTTATAGCATTGCAGTTACGGGTCAATTGTTCCTTCGTGGAATTACAATTGCAAGTCGATAGCACTGTCCATAGAAGGCGAGAGGCCCGCCCTTCTTATCAAGCCAAAAATAAGCCATAGGGCCTAAAATATCGCGTTTCTCTCTCATTAAACAAAACCTTTTTGCTATGAACACCCAGCTTTCAGCGAGATAAGCCTTACCTGAAACAGAATCTCACTCGCAGCTCAGTGAAGACGACAAAAGACCACAACTGTTTAAGTGATTAATTAATACAGCTTACAACAGTTTAAAATGGAGTTTGTATCATCTGTCCATAGTGGATTGTAGGGCTCCTTTTTGCGAGGCTTAAGGCACAATGGAAAGCTACCTCATTAGCCACGATCCGTTTGACAGTTCTGTTTCAACGAGTCCTCGTGGGCTGGAATTACAGGAATTGCGCTTAAATTTCAAACACCGTATATGTTTAATCTGCAGCCCACAGCCTAGCCAACCCGACCCTTCCTTCACACACCCGCCCACAGACCTCAGGTCCTATTTTGACTGGGCTTGAATTGACCAGGCCTGGATGAAAAATTGCACCATGGCCATACACGGAATAAGACAAATGCTCTTCGTCATACCTTGTGGCTATTTTCTTTATCTCAGGCTAAGCACAGTAGCCTACTCTTTAACACAGTAGCGCCAGCCATTTCATCATGCTCATTGTATCAGAAATGTAAGGCTTCAAATGTCATTCTTAAGTCAATTTAACAACAAGAGTCGTTAAAGGAATTAGCGGGCGGTGACATTGAGTCTGACGAATTCTTTATAGTCTATATAAACCAAATTTGTTCTAATCCATTTTTTCCTTGCCCTCATTAACGATTTTAGCTCACGCCAATTGTCTGTGAAATTGTAATGTTCCTTAAGCCCTATAGAAGACATTTAAAGATAATTAACATAATAACAATTTGATGTGCAGATAAAATTCACACGCACACATTGATTTTCTGTTGTAACATTTTAATGAACATTCACAAAACTTTATACTTTCTCTAAATGTACAATATGCTATGTTTCTGACTGTTTAATTCAACATATAAACTGCTGATTGGTGTGTCATTGATAAATTCAAAAGATGCAACAGCAGAAAAGCATCGAAAATCAAGAGAAGCTTTCCCAATTAAATGCTTTGAAAAAAAAAATTGTAATATAATATGTTTGTCTGTATTTGTATATAGGGTGCACCATAGAAAATAGGATAATTTAGATGTACATTACAAATATGTACATTACATATAAGGCGAACAATGTGAATTTGAAAACTGTCCAACCATATGGAGCATATATCTGTTGTTTAAAGTGTTACAACTGCAGTACACGGAGATCCCCTTTGGTCCCAAAGATGCTGGTTGATACACCAACCCCTTTAAAAAGACAATATGACAATATTTTTAAACATTAACATTGTTTTAAGATGACCACAGTAAAAAGAATTTTTAACAGAATTTTTTTTTTCAGTTGATTAAATATCGGTCACAGAAGAAAAAGAAATGCCCATGAAATGTAAAACGTCAGATTTGTCTCCATTCAGTGAACTATACATAAAAAAAACATGGATTTCTTCCTGAAGCCATCCTGTAGCATGGGTCACCGTGGTACAGGAGACACATAAAGCATTTCATGTCACTGATGTTCTTCAGTGCAGCACGGTCTTTTGGACACACATCCAGCCAGGACTAGAGTATCTCAATCAGAGTGTTCTAGTTTAATACTTTAATTTAAATCACATCCTCCATTACTTTACATGTGCTCCTGCGAGGTGCTACTCTCTCTCACACAGTAACTGTTCATTGAAAAGAACCAACATTCATTTGGTGAGATGCCACACCTTTTACCACAACTATATATCCGAGCAGAATACCTGTTGACAATAGAAATACAATTGCTCCTTTCTTTTGAAGAAAAACAACAACACAGAACTATCCAGCATTAAAACAAATGATATTTTTTAAATGCAATAATTGGCAAATGAAAGATAGAGCAGAAATACAAAAAAAAAAACACTCACACCCACATTCTTCTTCAGATTAAAAACAGACATGTAAGAAACAAAGGAGTGGATGTCTATGCACACCCATCACTGAGGCAGAACGTCTACTGAAGTCCACTCATTCACAGCAGCCATTTTCCCCTCCCGCCCTCCGAGGCTGAGCAGAGTCTGAGGAGACTCCACCTTGGCAACCCTGCCGCAGGGGGAGGACCTACGGAACAAGCAGTCGGCCCCAGTGGAGGTGACAGACTGCTGGAAGAGCCAGGTCCCTGGGCATCGGAACTCTACTGGACATCAGAACTCTACTGGACATCGGAACCCTACTGGCTAAGAAACAAGCCAGGAAGAAGGTTATCTGTCCAACAAGAAAAAAAATATATAGATGCTTTCTATAGGTAAACGTCAAAGATCACTAAACAACAGACCGTCTTATGATCAGGAGGGAAAATAAATCCTACTTTAACTTAGTCAATAGGCTTCAACCAAAAACTGGATGTTTAATTTTTATGAAGCTATGGTTTTAATATATAAATAATATTTGTATTCCATTTCTGCTAAAAAAGGAGCCAAAGTTTGATGCATTTACAGCATATCTAAATGTGAGGTTGCTGTTTTATCTTGTATCATACATGTAGTGACCACTAGCTGCAGCCCCTGTGAACAGACCTGTTTACTAGCCGTCACTGTTCAAAGGGGAGAAATAAATAAATAAAATCAGTCCCCTCTAGGATTTTGTGATCTTCAGTTTTCGCAAATTCCCGCAAAGGATTTCCCACAATTGCAATTGCGGATTGCAATTTCCTCTTATTACCCCGATGTAAGTCTTGGAATTACTGTATTATTTACAATTGATTTTATTTAACGACGAATCACCGCAATTTCAGCCTCAATTTTTGAATTTGTTACTCAGTTACTTTTGGCCGCAACAATCACAAAAACACCCTAGGACCTAGGAGGGACTGATAAATAGTGTGTAGACTGGTGTGTGTGTGTGTGTGTGTGTGAGAGTGTGTGAAAGAGAGAGAGACTGATAAATAGTGTGTAGACTGGTGTGTGTGTGTGTGTGTGTGTGTGTGTGTGTGTGTGTGTGTGTGAAAGAGAGAGAGACTGATAAATAGTGTGTAGACTGGATTATGCAGCAAAGTGAAATGTTCCCTTTGGAGCTTTGGAGTAATTTGCGGATCAAAGACTAAAATCTTGAAATTAGCATTATTTGTTCCCCACAAAGCTCCAGGCAAACTCCTGAAACATACAACACTGTTTTATTGTCTTCTGTGCCCGTCTGAAGACATGTTCACACTCGTGTGGCGTGACGTTCGAGGGAGAGTGGGGCTGTGCACAAGGAAATGTTTGTGTGTGTTTAGGTGTGCCTTTGAGTCAGTGGATGCAAGTGTCTGTGTGAGTATGTGTGTGTGTGTGTGTGTGTGTCTGTGTGTGTGTGTGTGTGTGTGTGTGTGTGAAATGTAGGTGTTAAAGTACGCTTGACCGAAAACACAACAAGCTGAGAGTTGGGTGTTGTCCGCTCAGGTATCATTAAGTCTTTGTATCCGTGTGTGTGTATGTCTGTCTGTGTGTGTGTGTGTGTATGCGTGTGTGTGAGTGTGAATGTGAGTGTGTATATCTGTGTGGGTGTGTGTGTGTGTGAGAGAGATATCGGTGAGTGTGGCTAAGAGCCAGTCTGTGGGAGCAGCCTGCTGGTTAGAGGACAGCACTTGATTTGTGCATCCGCCAGCCTACGAAGGGTGTGTGTCGTGCGGGTGAGGGGGTGGACAGGACAGGCAGGCAAAGGTGGTAGTTGCAGAGGTGTAGGGGTCACTGTATCGTGCACATGGAACTGCGTTGGGGGTTGACCGTCCTGGCCATGGGCTCCTGACTGTAGTTCACAATGTCTGCCTTCACCACTCTCTAAAAAACAGACGACAAACAGAGAGAGGGAGAGGGGGACACAGAGAGAGGGAGAGGGGGACAGAGAGAGAGAGAGAGACACAGAGAGAGGGAGAGGGGGACAGAGAGAGAGAGGGAGGGAGGGAGACAGAGAGAGACAGAGAGGGAGAGGGGGACAGAGAGAGAGGGAGACAGAGGGAGAGTGGGACAGAGAGAGAGGGGGACAGAGAGAGAGAGAGAGAGAGGGAGAGGGGGACAGAGAGAGACAGGGAGGGAGACAGAGAGAGAGGGAGGGAGACAGGAGAAAAAGCATCAGAGAGCTGTGCCTATAATTGACTATTCATCTTGTGCCTTCGCATAGTTTATACAGTGTGTTCACAGTCTGCTTCTAGAAGGCTCCATTAGTGCCACGCGTGTGTGCAATACCTCACGGAGTAAAGACCTCTGTTTCCTCCACATCCGTCTTCACACACGCATCACGCTAAACACTTACATCCAAATAGTCCACATGCCTCTGCCCGCTTGCATGATCTTGATAGCACGAGATGCACACATTTGCATGACTGAATTAAGTCATTCTAGGAATTACAGGAGTGTGCAAGACTGATATTTATGTACTGAACACGATGGAGGAATGTTGTTTTCAGTTTGAATGTTTGCAACTGTGTGTCAAATAGGGGTCAACTCACATGTGTACATGAAAAAGTGCTGATACAGACATTTAATCAGTCTCTTGGCCATATGCTTGCCTAGTGTGGGATGCTTAGAGAGGAAGGGAGGGAATCTATGTATGTATTAATGTGTGTGTGTGTGTGTGTGTGTGTGTGTGTGTGTGTGTGTGTGTGTGTGTGTGTCCCAAGAAACAGAATCATGTAATACGGATTAATATAAGCTTTTGCATTCACGTCAATATCAAATGTACTCCCTAATTATTTTTTTCATATTTTCTCATTAGCTGACACATATAATAACTGTTCCATTCCTTCTGGCAACTGATAGTTCAATGAACTACAACTACAACTAAATACCAGTACAATACCAGTCTGAAATCTGCATTAAAACAACAAGATTACACAGGATGTCTATGAGGAACCTACAGGTGTTCTGACCCCCAACACAGGATGTCTATGAGGAACCTACAGGTGTTCTAGCCCCAACACAGGATGTCTATGAGGAACCTAAAGGTGTTTTAGCCCCCTACACAGGATGGAACCTACAGGTGTTCTAACCCCCAACACAGGATGTCTATGAGGAACCTTCAGGTGTTCTAGACCCCCAACACAGGATGTCTATGAGGAACCTACAGGTGTTCTAACCCCCAACACAGGATGTCTATGAGGAACCTACAGGTGTTCTAGCTGCTTTTGCACGTACTTCCCCCTACTGAACAGAGCAGATTTTGCTCTGAGTGGCCTCCTGCGGAAGAGGGCCTTCGTCCTGGGGATAGTCCACCAGCTCAGCCTTAACAATCCTCTGCCCACAGCACCCCACAGGTGGAGGAAGACCCGCGGAGAACAAGACAGTGAAAGTTGGAAAGAGAAGGAGAGAGAGAGAGAGAGAGAGAGAGAGAGAGAGAAAGAGAAACATGTGACTGATGAAGACTCAAAGGCCAGAAAACATAACAAACAGATGACAGAGTGAAGAACAAAATGTTAGAAAGTAAGAATATGAAAGATGAGATTATAGAAAGAACACAACACACAAAACACAGTAACATAATAACATTTATGTGGAAAATGAAATCACTGCTTTTTTAAACCTGGAAAGTGCGGCGTCTGTATGCACACATGCACAGTGTGTGCGTGAGCGTCTAAAGAGGGCTGATAGATTAATGAGCTGCCTAAGCGTGTCGTCCATCCTCTGACCAATCAGCCGGGCCCCTCTATCTGGACCCCCCCCCCCCCCCCCCCCACCCAGACGCTAGTGATGGAGTGGGCTCCCAGGCCGACGCTATCAGTTCAGGGGGGTCAGGACCTCCATGTAAAGCTCTCCAAACTTCACGTCGCTTAATGAGACTTTAACTAAACAAGCCCTCCCCCACCACACACACACACACACACACACACACGTCTCGCTCGTCCGAACACACACTCGTTCCTCATCATCTGCTTGCTAAACACAGAGAAATGATCCATTGTGGAAGCAGAGCACTGAGTACTGTAAAGTGCTGTGGACTCCGTACACGTGTAGTGAGACAGCCCCCCGATTCGGAAGGAATTACAAACTTCACCAGTCGACGCGGGGACGAGGGCTTCCCTAATGCACTTCAGTGCTGATGCCCTGGCTGAGAAACGGATCTGCCCTCTTCCTCTTTACTTCTCCCCGGGGGAACTCAGCTGGCCTTATTGGACATCGGACGTCCTTTGGGTCTCTTTCTCCAATAGGTGCCTGCGGTCCCGTCTGACGGATCAGGCGAGCCCTCTACCCCGGTGTGTTTAGGCGGGATTAAAGCCCTCTACCCCTGTGTGTTTAGGCGGGATTAAAGCACTTGCTTTTATTGGAGACGGCCATCACAGAGGCTGATGGAGTGAGGACAGGGGTCATCAGGCCCCTCCCGTCCAGTCTGTGTCTGTGTGTGTGTGTGTGTGTCTGTGTCTGCGTGAGTGTCTGTGTGTGTGTGTGTCTGTGATGTGTGTGTGTATGTGTATGTGTGTATATATTGCCCATCAGTGCAGATCCAACCCAGTGGAGGTCAGGGCCCTGGTCTCTCCCATGCCTCCTGCCTCTCCCTCCCAGGCCAGCTTGTCACCGGAGGGTCGTATCAGACGCAGAATTAATGCCTGCGGGGGAGCCCCTCACCCCCTAATCCCAGCGCTCTCTCCTGGACCAGGCCAAGGCAGGAGAGAGTAAAGGTGGAGGGGTCTCGGGCCTGCTGAGGCAGCAGATAAGCCAAAAATAAATCAGAGGGTCGCTGTCCGTACCCGCGCTCATCCTACCCCTTCCCCCCATCCACCCACCCCTGGGCTGACCTGGGCCTCAACCTTCAGTAGAGGGTGTGTGTGTGTGTGTGTGTGTGTGTGCATGGGCCTCAACCTTCAGTAGAGGGTGGGTGTGTGTGTGTGGGTGTGTGTGTGTGTGTGTGTGTGTGTGTCTGCAGCGCTGGCGGCTCAGGCTGTTTAGAGGAGCGCTGATACACAGCAGGTCTAGCAGCGAGGCGAGGCAAGGCTTGCACGCGCATGGAGAAGTACGCCGGGAGGATCGCAGAGAGAGTCAGCGGGTTCACCAGAGAGAACGTATCGCTCTTATCGTGTCTGTTTCACGTATCGCTCTTCTCGTGTCTGTTTCACGTATCGCTCTTCTCGTGTCTGTTTCACTTATCGCTCTTCTCGTGTCTGTTTCACTAATCGCTCTCATCGTGTCTGTTTCCGCCCAGATCAGCAGTGATGCGAGTCCACAGAGAGCGGCTAACTGCAGGCCTACCAGGTGTCTACCACCTCTGACCCTGACCAGGGGTCATTTCATGGGTGAGATGCCCGGCCCTGTGGTTTTCCTCTGGTCGCATTGTGTTGTTTTCAGGCTGAGATGCCAGACGAGGCCAGATTTGACTGCACGTCTCACGGCCTCACAAAGGGAGAAAGGGCACACAGCGTGTTCCCTGTACATTCACATGAGTAACTGTGAGCGATGAGAAGCAGAGCGATGAGAGTGAGACTCACCTGAGACTGTTCGATCTCAGCTTTGTTGAGCTTCACACCTAAAAGTTCTGCTGCCAGTCTCTGGAAACAAAGAAATACCTGGAAAAGGACACAGGTGACACGGATCAGGTTCAAAAGGCCGGGACACTGAAAGGAAGAAAAGTGGAAAGTTTACATACTACTAGAAAAAGAATCAAATCAAGCCATGGATCGGTTGGTGTTTTGCTTGTTCAGTCTCTGGCCACGTCTCCGCCGTGTCTGCATACAGGCGTGTCAGCCGTGATGGAGGATGATGACGAAGGAAATGATTGACATGAGTGGGTGAAATACTCACGGAGTCTCCCGTTTTTGCAGACACAAAGTGGCTGATTAGACCGTTCTCTTGGCAGAAGCGCTGGTGCTTGTCCACTTTCACGGTCCGCATGTGCTCCAGATCAGCTGGGAAGAGAAAAGTTTACGATTTAATTCATGAACCCCCTCAAGACCCAGCATAAGGTAACAGTGGCAAGGACAATCCTCGGGCAGGCCAAGCCTTTCCACTTCAGATACAGCAAGTTAGCAAACTTATAGCAAGTTAGCTAAGAACACTGACAAGCGAGGAAGACGCCTAACTCAGAACTCAACAGGCTTACATATCATACACCTAAAACACATCCGAGAGAGAGAGAGAGAGAGCGAGAGCGAGAACGAGATAGAAAGCATGTAAACAATGCCATACTCCTTTGAGAAGTGTCTCAATGGCGGTCTCAGACAATGGGACTAAACACTCGTCCATGGCCACACTGCATGGACTGACGGCTTGACAGGGGGCCCTCATCCCAGCTAAGATTACTGCCCCCCCCCCCCCCCCCCCCACACTTCTTCAGTCTATAGAGTGACAGGACAGTGCTGCCCTGCAGGCACACACCTTTACGGTTTACCCTCTCTCTGACCCTGACAAGCTCCCCAAAGAGTAGCTGGAGCGATGGGCCCTAGACAAGGCAGAGACGCCGGGAGAGAGTCCGAAAGTGAAAACACATCTCTCTCACACACACACACACACACACACACACACACACACACACACACACACACACAGACACACATCACCCATGTTTGTGACACTGCAGAGGAACAGGTCTGCTTGTCAGTACATCGTGGAACCAAATTCTGGACCCATCCGTGCAGTGGAGGGGGGATAGATTAAGTGGGTACGCACAATGACAGCGAATAGTTCTGCTATTACTCCTGTTGTGAGGGCTGTGGTGTGTTACCAGACATTCACTCCCACACACACTCAAGCACAAACACAGACACAGACACACAGACACAGAGTAATGTCACTGCAGGGTCATCTGAAGGTCAGGAGGAGAGGTCATCTGGGGGTCGTAAGCAATAGCTTCCTTCTCTCTTTCCTGGCTTTTGTGAGAAGACTCTGCCACACCCAGTATCCAGTACATATGTGTGTGTTTGGGAGCCGGGGGAGGTTTGAGGACTGTATGTGCGGTGTAACGTTTCTCCCCAACCCCACCGAGGTCCTCTTTGTCTGTCATATCATTCTTGCTGTCTTACTGTCGTCGTTTACTCTGCTCTCATGACACCTGGTGTGTGTGTGTGTGTGTGTGTGTGTGTGTGTGTGATCAGTTCCATAGCTGTCGCAAACACACACAAACTAAACAGATAGTCCCACAGCCTTATGATGTAAGTTTGCTCGAAAAACATCTGTGTTTGCGCAATGCGGACATGCATATTTGTGTCTCAAAAGTTAGTACTCACTAGTTTTGCAGTTGCGGACACGTCTCTCAGCGAACAAGCTCAATCACTCAATCACAGTGTCTGAAGTATTACCTCCATGTCATGTGAATCTACAGCACAGACTGAATGAAAATACGTTTTTGTGGGTCTTTAGTTTTCCCTGCCCCTTCATAACCGTTTACTCCTCTATATAAAACACGACGCCTTCCTACCTTAAAATACCATTGCTGGTAATCTTAATCAGCTATGATTCGCTGAAGTGACAGCATAAAAAAAAAAAAAAGCATTTTAGTTTTATTCCCAGGGAGCAAACATACAAATGAAAATGTGCATTCTGTACTGTAACTGGCTTTGGCTAAAGGTGTCTGCTAAATGAATAAAGAGTGTAAACAGATCTCCACCCACGCAGGACCCTCCTGATGACAGACCATGTGTCATGTGCCCCGCGTGCAGACCTGAATCCGCGGGACTAGCCTTAAGCCGCCAGCCTTTATCCATGCCACACTACAACCTAAAATAACTAGTTTGCTGCAGAAGAGATCTATTAAGCTCCTCACACACAGACACTCCGGCCCATACATTTAGGAGAAGACCACATCTACCCTCTCTCTGCGTGCGTAAACACAAGCGTCCCAGCGGCGTCCGCTGGTTATTCATTCCTGTAATTGAGCATGGCAGCTCCCCGCGTGCTACCAAGAGGTAAACGGCCGCTAATCCTTTGGATCCTGCGCACTTGGGCAGGGTTATCAATCACCTGTCAGGGGCAGATTAGCCAACATTAACACAGCGTGCCAGGAGAGCGGAGGCGCGTCAGGGCTGATAGAGTAAACCTCACACTGCCCAACACAGAGAGGAGGAGGAGGAGGAGGATGAGGGGGTGGGGGTGGGGGGGGCTAGGAGGGGAAAGCCTGACCAGTCAGGCTATACTACGCTGCCTCAGCACACACACACACACACACACACACACACACACACAGACAGACAGACAGACAGACAGACAGACACATACACACACACACACACTCAGAGACACACACACACACACACACACACACACACACACACACAGACACACACACACAGATATACACACACACTCAGAGACACACACACACACACACACACACACACACACACACACACACACACAGTTGTAGGTAAACAGGACACAGACGGCTGAAAATGATAATAACGACGAAATAGGCAGCAATATCAGTGTTGCTCTTTTATCAGGTTGCTTTTCAGGCAACTTGGGTTCCCCAGCATAAAGTCCAGGTCCACAAGTCAAGCGTAATTCGGCTTTGAGTCTGGCGAAACGAGAAACCGCAGGTTGTGTTGACCGTTCTGGAAGGCAGGAATGTCTGACAAGTCCTCATTCATTACAAATAACAATGCAGTAATGTGTGACTTTAGAGCAATATTTTTACACAGCTATTGTTACCGTGCTAGCCGGTGGCGCGGCTACGCCGACGTTTCTCTGTGTGTGCTTTCGCCGGGCGCTGTGACACGGGAGAATAGGCATGTGTTATTCTGCTCTGGCTCTGGCCATCGCCTGGAGAGCAGAAGTGATCACGTTGCCGCTCGCTGGGCCCACGCGAAAACAAGGAAGGCCGGGAGACCCGACGAGTCGGTGAACGTTTGACAGTCCTCCCCGACACAGTAGTGATGTATGAAAACAAACGTAACGGGGTTAAGGTATGTTTAAACTCCGAGAACAAACCCCTGCTTTACAATTTTTGGTTTTGGTGTGGGCTTTTGGTGTGGGCTTTTTTTTTTTTTTTTTTTTCTCCAGGTTGTTGTTATTTTCATGTCTGGTTCAAAAAATGCCATTTAAGAGCCAGTGGGTCAACGAAGCGTGGAAGGTTTTGTTCATTCATAGATGTGAGTCTGTGAACACACAGCTTTGGGTGTAGCGGCTGGAACTGAATGGCTACAGATCAGCACATGTGTAGAGCTAGACACTCTACATCACCATGCAAACCAGCTCATCCACTCAAGCCTCTCCATGGGCCCACCGCCAAGCCTAAACCACAAACAGCTTTGAACGCCAAAACGCTTCCTAACACATATTGTATGACAAGGCGAGACAGTCCCAAATCTAATCTAAACGCATCTTCCGAGCACAAGAAGGAGCAGCTTGGGCGGATGTGTCCCTAATCCTCCACTTTTAAGAGCCCCCCCTCCCTCCCTCCCTCCCTCCCTCCCTCTCTCACCCCCTCCCTCCTCACTCCCTCTGTCTCATTTCCAGTGAATGCGGCCCTTCACACTTATCAGTCAGGCCCAATCTTCGGCTGATGATCTGGTTTCTCTCAGTGGCTGACAAACTGTATGGCGCGCTAGCCGGTCCCAGGAAGCGCGGCGCAAACACAAAATAAACTGTTTATGCGCGAGCGTTGGGGAGATAGCGTGACGGATGGTTTACCCCGGGCCGAGACCGATGGCTCTCCCTCGCCCCAGTCACCGGGCCTGTTTACTTTAGGCGCCGCCATGTCGGCGTGGCATTCGCAGGGGGAAAAAAGTCAGCTGAATATTGCTTGCTAAGGGTCCATCCTTTTCACTTGGAAGAGAGACAAAAGGGGAAAGAGGTGATATACCTGGGTCAGGATGCTTTGGGTGAATGGTTTTGATGCCTTCGATTTTGAGTAGAAACTTACGAGTTTCTCGTAGAGTAAAGTACGAGTTAACCTTAAGAGGGACAAAAACAAAATAGTAAACAATAATTTTCCCAAACTTAATAGGTGAATTTCAATTGATACGCGGATTTCATATCTGTGCTCTTATCCCAGTGTCCTGTATTTACAACACCTTAGTAGTCCAAGCTAGCACCTATTTCCTCTCTCCTAATGCAGGCAGGGACACAGGTCATCTCCATGGGGCCCCTGCAAAGTAGTGCTGTGTGGTCCACAGACATCATGAAAACACACACCGTATACACACACACTGAGGGGTGACAGCGAGCCTTGTTCCCCCACCCCCCACCCCGGCTGCTGGGGACCAAGTGGAACATTTAATCGAGCGAGTAACTGCCAGTGAATAAACTTGACATAACACAGTTAATGGCCGCCAGCCTCGTTTAAGCCAAACAACTGTTGGAGCGCGGGGGGAATTTTTTTGTTTTGTTTTGGGTGTGTGTGCGTGTGTGTGTGTGTGTGTGTGTGTGTGTGTGTGTGTTTTGGGTGTGGGTGGGTGGGTAGCAGAGAGAGCGAGAGAAGGTAGTTCACACCCCAAAAGTGAAAGCTGCAGGGGTTTTATAGATCCCGAGGGACCCCCTGTTCACTGGAGTTACCACACAGCTCTGTGATGGGACCAGAGGGTCGGGTGGGCTGGGGTGGGGTGGGGTGGGGTGGGGTGGGGTGGGGTGCGGAGGGGAGAGGGGGTTGGCGGGCAGGGAACCCCAGCGCCCCCTCTCTCCATCTTTAGTGGGGCCGAGCGAGCGTGAAGAGGACAGTAAACACGGACGCTAAGAGGATGTCCCAACGCCTTCCTGCTCCATTAGGGTGACTGATGTTGCATTATGGGGGCTCAGGTCTCATTAGGTTGGTGGGCGAAGCTTTAGTGGCGAAAGTTTACACAAGACAAGCGTCCGCACACGTAAACACACGTCCTCCGTAACAAATGTGCGCTACAGAAAACCCTTGGTGCCACGCAGAAATCAACAGTCGTTTCTCCTTACAGCACCTTAACAGCGCAACACACTTATTCATCCTTATTCCACTATTATGAAGTTTTTAATAAGCGCAGTGATGTGTGTGAGTAAGTGAAGACACAATGATGATGCTTTACTTTATAGTTCTGGTAAGGTTAACTAACTTTAATTAAACATTAATGAAGCATTAACCACAGCACTTCATAATGAATTGAAAGTGATGGTTGGTTCAGGTTAGTAATGACATGAACACCGTTAGTTGTATGTATGTATGTCTAGGTGATCAAGTGGAATTCATTAGGTAGGCTTTACACAAACAAACTATAAACTTCAGTGCTGATTAATGCTTTAACTAATGCTAGTTAAGTGAACTTTAATGCTACGCATTCCCACGCCGTATGAAAATGTAATCACTTGGCAGCTGTGCGCCGTGTCCCCATAATAACTATGGACATGAAACAAAACCAAAATAGAATAGAAATACAGGATGGGAGAAATGATATACCTCACAAAGGCTAAAACCAATTTTCTTTTCACCATAATTTTCACAATTATTTTCTATTTAGTTTTTCATATTCCCTACTACAGAAACCCATTCAGTGATGAATACAAGCGCCTTCTTCTGCAAAAGTGGTCCCTATAAGTAGGCAGAATATTAGTCTATATAAGACATGTACGACATGACTGAGCAAGACCCTATGCTCTCTGAAGCCAATTTAGCCCTCAAATATGCAGCATAAGCACATTTGTAAAGGCCTGAGTTTTTCTGAAAGTGAGGTTTGAGACCAGTGCCATTTTCAACATCCAGCATTAAGGCCATTCCAGCACATTTGCCCCGCCGAAGCTAATTCATTTAGGCATTGACGGGCCTTTTTATGCATCCACTGGCCCATTAAACAGGACCATAAGATGAACATCATGTGCAATATGAAAACAAACTCTTTAACATGACATGAGTGCAGCTCGTAAAAGCACCATGAAGTCTGAACCAAAGGATCATTTGGTGCTTTCCATTTTTCTGCTCCGAGAGCAACTTGAAACAAGTCATAAAAAGGCGAGCCTCAAATCCAAAACAGCACAGAATGCCCGTGGTTGAACTTCTCCCTGGAACACAGAGAGCCCTCCATTACCAAAAAGAGAGAGAGAGAGCAAGAGAGCGCGAGAGAGAGAGAGAGAGAAGAAGAAAAAAAAAAAAAAAACGTTTGCATTCATTATGCCAGCGTAGCTTAAGTGCAGGATGAAGTGCTAAAGCGAAGTGCTGGGAAGGGAAGGGAAGGGAAGGGTCCTGCTTTTAGCCGTGCCTTTCCCAGGCACACCATGCGTCCATTCAGAAAGTGGAGCGGGCCAAAGCCGGAGGGAGAGCAAGCGAGCCGTGGACGCCAGAGTAGCGAGTGTCTTGTTTAGCCAAAACAGTCTGGACATTGTTTACAGCCAGCGGGGTGTTTATCTTAGGGAGCGGGAGATTTGGAGCGCGGGCGAGTCAACGAGGGCGCTGTTAAAGCGAGCGCAGGTGATGGGAAACGCCAGTCCCCTTCTTCCCCCTTCAAACGACGATTAACCGTTATTAACGCTGGGGACAAGCTCATTTGAAAGGCAAATGAAAACAAATATATACATTGCTTTAAAAGGAAACCGCGGTTGCCGTTCACTATGTTATATTAGCTTCTTCATAGGCTATATACACCTCATTTATTAACTGGCCTGATTCCAAAGGCTCGCCATGCATTAATGGCATAGCAACAACATAGTGTGCTACTGATTCATAGCGTGGGTCAGATAAGGATGGTGTGCAACACCAAAATATAAATCAACACTCATCTGTCACAACAGCAAACGTGTGGATGAAAAGACAATGCTCTTGGACACAGACAAAGACAGCGTTGCTTGCTATTACTCTTACAGGGATGGGGTTGATGGTTGAAGGGCTTAAAGAGTGATAACAGTAAAATTGTGGAAAAAGAGGCAATGGTGTTTTTTTTTTAACTGAATTTAATTATTATTATTATTTTTGCACTGAGAGATAGAATTGCATCTGACAGCGTTAGCCTTGTGGAGTTGTAGGTTTAAGGGCTCGCTGCGATAAGGCGGGGGTGTCATGTGACCGGCGTCAGGAGGGCCGTGGGGGCCTATGAGGGAGGTCTGGGGGGAGGTTCTGACTCACAGAGCGGCCTTTGTGCGGCGGTGGGCCCAAATAGGCCCGTGGTGTCAGGGGAAGGGGTTTCCCTCACGGTCAGAAGTGTTCTGTCGACAGCCCATTGATCACAGGCTCATCTTTCCACCCGACAAGCGCCAGAAGGAGAGCACGTGCGCATGAACACACACACACACACACACACACACACACACACACACACACACACACACACACACACACACACACACACACACACACTCTCTCTTGCTCACACCTGGTAATCACCAAAATTCACTTACTCACACACATTCACTTTCTCACACGTGCTAATGACCACATACACACATGGGACACACAAAGTTCGGTGTGCTTGTGTGTGTGTGTCTGTGTGTGTGTGTGTGTGCGTGTGTGTGTGTGAGATGGCACTAGCCACTTACTGGGTCACGTCCTCATAAAAAACGATACATGCTGAACCCTCACCTATGTGGCCTGAGCTGCCCACTAGGCTGGGTACTATAGTTACTAATGCGCACACACACACACACACACACACACACACACACACCCTTAAACATAATCTGGAGGGGCCAGTAAGGCAACATTGAGCATATTCTCCCTCCCCAGTGAGCTTGTGTAAAGCGATGAGCGTTCAGCAGTAGCTGGTTTCAGGGGGGGTAGTTAAAACGTGTGTGTGTGTGTGTGTGTGTGTGTGTGTGTGTGTGTGTGTGTGTGTGTGAATACGGGTTGGGGGCTCGTGGCAGTAACTGCCCCCTGTAAAACACGGGGGCCGCGGGCCGGCCAGCTGGGTTTACGGGTTCCCCAGGACTCGTGAAAGAGGCGGACAAAAGCCCCAGTTCTGCAGCGACCGCCCAAGTCGCAGCGAGCGAGCGAGCGAGCGAGCGAACGAACGCCGGGTCCTTCACAGCCCATGTCCTCTGCTCTCTGCCGGCCCACTTAAAACCAAGAGGACGTTTGCAGCCATGCCAGCGGCCGGCCCGACAGCGGCGGCGGCAGCCAGGCCTGGAGCGCGCACCGCTCCACTCCGCTAAGTCTCTCAACTTGGGCCTAACTCAACACACTCTTAATGTCCTGATTCCAACCCAATTCAATATACTCCCCCATAACCGCAGGGCAACGTCCAATTCAACATGCTCTTGCTTGCTGATTCAAAGCCCATTTAACATGCTAGGCTCCTCTGTCAGCATCTTGTGCTCTGTCATTTTCATTGGCCCTCTTTGTCCCGCTTGCGTTCTCTTTTTTTTGTGTTCTTTGAGCGCAATCAGAGCCAGGTTTAATAAGGGGGCTGGAGGAAATAAAGAATGTTTTAGCTGAGCTACACCTCTGTGCTGTCCAGAGCCCAGTGGTGAGTTGGTTGCTATTGATGTTTCACATGTGCTTCCTAACCTTAAGCCAGGGCAAGTCTGCCAGTAAATCTAGTCCATTAATTACCAACCCCCCCCCCCACCCCCACCCCCCCTCTGCATCAACACATACGGACCGGTTCCATCTGTGACACGCGGCCCTCGTTAGCTGCGGACAGACAGACATTCTGCTTGTTAAATGGCTTTGAAAGGACTTCAACAACAATAAGAAGCCCCCCCCCCACCCCACTCCTACCTTACCCTGGAGAGGCTTCAAAACAAGGGCTTCAGCAACTTTTGGACTTCCTGGTCCCTGGCCGTTGAGTTCTACACGCCAACTTGTCGGTCTGTGTGTGTGTGTGTGTGTGTGTGTGTGTGTGTGTGTGTGTGTGTGTGCGCGTGCGCATGTGCTCACACACACACACACACACACACACACACACACACACACACACACGATCCAAATTCTAGGCAAGGCATTCCTCCACAGCAGTGTAGTGCAGAGGGGCGAGGAGGAACAAGGGCGCCCGGTGTGACGGTGTGACGGCTCTGACAGCTCCAGGCGTGCTGACGGGCTCCGGGGCCGCGGAGGTAAATCAGGTGGGCCCAGCAGCAGCAGCGCACGCTGCACTGGCATTGGCGGACGTGGCCCGCAGGCCCAGCGAGAGTAAATGGCCTGTGACGTACCACACAAGAAGGCCAAGGCGCAGGCCGCGGCCCCGGCATCTGCCGCCATGTGCACCAATATTTGCTTTCTGGATGCCTCCGATGAAGGAGGGCCTTTTCCACTGGCGTTCACAGAGCATTGGGGAGCAGCCGCCGAGACTGAAGGAAGGAGGGCCTTGGAGAGGCGGCCATTTTGTTGATAGTGCTTGACCTGTTCCCTGAATAGTTCATCCTCCATCG
>NC_045157.1:4856563-4939063 GCF_900700415.2 Clupea harengus
GGAGAGAGCGCTGGGAATTTAAGAAGCCGCAGCAGATAATGGATTGCTCCTAGTGGGGTGATCTGGGTGGGAGTCGCAAGCACAAATAAAACACAGACGTGCCGTTCCCAAAGCCGGCACGACCATCGCCTGTCCATCACAATGGCTCGGCCTCTCTGACACATGACGATGAGGAGGAGACTTTCATACGGACTAAAACTCAGAGTCTTTTCTGGTGTCCACATAAGGAAGTGACTGACACCAAGGATACGTAAAAGAAAGTTAATAAAAACATCTAAGTGTAATTAAATAGACAAGACTTACTGTAATCAAGAAAACAACACATTAAAGAAGATAAATTGCATAAAGGGCCTAAATGGGCACCATGATATAGAGGAGACACCAAATCCCTTGGAAAAATCTATATTAGTTGGGGGGAAGGTTTTTCAAATAAATTAGAACAAAGGTCTATATTACTCTCACTACACAGACAGAGATCTGTTTATTTATTTATATTTATTTATTTATTATTTTAAGAGACTCTGAGTAACCCCTGACTGCTGTCGGCATCCATCCAGGAAGCGTTCAGAGACCATAGGGAGGGGGGCACACCCAGTCTGCTGAGATGCTCTCTGGGTAAAGGGGGGGTTCAGGGGCGGTGGGAAGGGATGGGATCCTCCCAGTTGCCCCGTTCTTCTGGCAGGCTGGCTGACCGAAGGGAGTGGCCATTATTAGTCTTTATTGTGACGGCAGGGTGAGAGAGGGAGGGAAGGAGGGAGGGAGGAAGAGAGAGAGAGAGAAGAGGAGTCTGCTTCTCCTCTGGCCTCAGACTGCTGATGCATAGCTGGCCAGGCCGCGGTCAGACAGAGCCAAGAGAACGAGGGAGATAAGAGATGCTAAATGCGTGTGTGTGTGTGTGTGTGTGTGTGTTTGTGTGGGTCTCTCTCTCTCACACACACGCACACTTACACACCCCCACCCATACTAAGGATGTTAAATCATCACTCCCACGCGACAGCTGATTTTTACAGCCCCTCTGTTTGGGCGCAGCGTTGCCAAGGTGCTGGCTTCTCATGAATCAAGCGCCATATCTCCGTCTCACATCAGGGAACGCACTAGCAGGGCCTGCGCGGAGCCCACTCTCACACACCACGCCGACAGCTTTTAAAAACCCACACACTGCAAAGGTATGTTAACACACGGACACAGTTGTTGCCCAAAAGCTCTAAACAAACGCTCCAACTCTGATTCAGGCCATTAGGAGAAGCTCATATAAACTGGGAGAACATCCTAGACCACTCTGGGCGCCTGTTTATGGCTAGACAAGAGCGCTACCCAGTGTAATACATGCAACAATGAGTGCATTGGCCAAATCTCCAGAGTATCCCTGGCTACTTGCACTGCTTGTGTCAACACTTTAGTGACTGTAGTGTCTATGGATGCCAGCTGTCACTCAAGAGACTCCGCCTGGGGAGGGACATGGGGAAAGCACAATGGAAGTTTCTAATTAAAGTGTATGAATGCACTTCAACTAAGTGCAGTATTTGGTGGGAAAACTCTGGATCCCTTACAAGCATTTTTTGACCATGAGGGCTGGGCCTCCCTCATGTCTCTCAAGGGCAAGCAAAAGGGCGTTTGGAGAACTTAGCAAGTCATATACATTTAAATATATATATTCATACTGTGTATACATGTTCACAAGGTATCAAACGCCATGATCTTAGTGTGGTTAGCACTTTGCGCTACCAGCTATGCCACAGGAGCAGCGGGGGTCCGACTCACTTTTATTCCCCACCAGCGCCACGATCGGCTGCACCTCGGCCTCTTCGTTGACCTTCTTCACCATGCCGTACCAGTCCTCCAGGTTCTCAAAGCTCTGGTAGTTGGTGATGTCATACACCAGCAGCACACCCTGGCAGAGAGCAGACAGAGACACACACGTGCCGAGATGATCACATTTATGATCACATTTATGATCACATTTATGATCACATGTATGCATTCATGATCACATGTATGCATTTATGATCACAATTATCCATTTATAATCACATGTGTGCATTTATGATGACATTCACATTTATGCATTTATGATCACATTTATGATCACATTCACATTTATTAACTTCTATACACACACGTGCCAAGATGACCACAATTATCCATTTATAATCACATTTATGATCCCATTTATCCATTTATGATCACATTTATGATCACATTTCTAATCACATTTATCCATTTATTAACCTCTATACACGCTTTACTAATAATTCAGCCTTTACAGACATCTTGATGGACACTGATAGAATAATCGTTTTACAATGGCTGGGATTTGAACACATTCACAAATATACATTATGGATCCATTTCACGGGATGCCTTCTCCAGAGCAGCCTACCCTATAGGATTTGAGTCAGTGTGTCTGCTTCCTGGGCTTCATTTCAGCTCTAGTCCTGTCCCTTCTTATTGTGTTTACTGAAAGGGGAGGGCATGTGTGTGTCAAAGAGGGATGTGTGTGTGTCAAAGAGGCATGTGTGTGTGTCAAAGAGGGATGTGTGTGTGTCAAAGAGGGATGTGTGTGTGTCAAAGAGGCATGTGTGTGTCAAAGAGGGATGTTTGGGTGACGTGACGTGACGCAGTGCCTTGCCAGTGAGAGCAGGCAGCAGGGGGCACTAGTGTCCGAACAGCCAGAAGATTCCGCTACCCTGAACACACACTGCCTGAGTGGCACACACACACACACACACACACACTGCCTGAGTGGCAGAGAATACCCTTGGCACCCCACACACACACACACACACACACACACACACACACACACACACACACACACACACACACACACACACACACACACACTGCCTGTGTGGCAGAGAACACCCTTGGCACCCCACACACACACACACACACACACACACACACTGCCTGAGTGGCAGAGAATACCCTTGGCACCCCACACACACACACACACACCTCCAGCAAACAAATACACGTACAGGAAACACACACACACACACACAGAGAGAGAGACACACGCACATACACCTCCAGCAAATACACACGTACAGGAAACACACACACACACACACACACACACACACACAGAGAGACACACACACACACAGAGAGAGACACACACACACACACACACACACACACACACACACACACACAGACACACACACACACACACACACACACACACACACACCCACACACACAGAGGTAGAGCTGACAGAGCTGCACATAAATTAGGTGAGTATCAGTAGCTTAACAGAGCGAGCTGTGGGACTGTTTGACTGATGAGAGGAGAGACTGCTCTCAGGCTGAAAAGACCACTCTGCTAGCTGCGCAAATGAAAACAGGAAGATGGCAGGAAAGGAGAGAACCAAGGGAAAGAGTGATGAATTGAGACAAATAAAGAGAAGGGCAGATTGAGAGAAGCTGAGACAGGTATATTAAAGTAAGGAAGAGGAAGACTGAGACAGAAAGAGAGAGTGTGTGTGTGTGTGTGTGTGAGAGAGGGAGAGAGCAAGAGAGAGAGAATGGCACACTGAACGAGTGATTCAAGAGTTAGAGGGAGGGAGAGAGAGATTGGTGGAGGGGGAGAGATATATTGACACACTGAGTGTTTGACCACCCCTCATACATAAGCTGCATTAACAGCTAGCCTATAAACTTGGAATCAGGCCTGTGCACTAATATTATTACTGAAGCTTGTTAACCCCCAAGCTTGCTGGGGAAACACTGCTAGATTGTAAAGCAGTCACAGAATGCTCAGAGCTTGAGGAAAAATAATGGTAAATAAACAAGAGTGGACCACACATCTCGAGTGCCAGTGTGTATGTTTGGGAGAGCGCTGCCTGTGTGTGTGTGTGTGTGTGTGTGTGTGTGTGTGTGTGTGTGTGTGTGTGTGAACAGCCACTGATACCTGAGCGCCATAGATGTACTTATCCAGCATTTTCCCTCCGATCGTCTGTCCGCCGATGTCCCACACCTGCAGTGTGACATTGAGATTGCCTGTGTGGAGACAAGAGAGAGGACGCCTGTTAAACACAGACAGACGAGGGCAGGCAGACACAGATGTTGGGCTCTTACTTCTGTTGAGGCATTCAAAGGTGATTTCCCCTGTCGTGGTTCAGCCTTCAGCTCAGCTCAGCTCAGCTCGGCTCGCTGGCAGTGAAGAGCACAGACTGCGTTTGCCTCAGACGTCAGGAAGAGGAGGACACAGAGCTTTTTACCCCCGCTTAAGCGTGCGCCTCTCGTCAGCGGAGATTGGAAACAATAAATCAAAACTCAATCTTTCAGTCCGACTGTTTCCTTTCTCCCAGCAGGGCCGCCACTCCGAGAGCGGCATCCAAGAATATTCAGCGGGGGGGGGGGGGGGGGGGGGGGGGGGGGGGGGACTGACGGGGAAGAACACAGCAGGTATGCTATCCTCCAACTCTGCACATTCACATAGTTCCACTTCGCACCCCCACCAACCCCCTCCCCCCCCCCCCCCCACACACACACACTTCTTAGCCTGGTGACTGCTGTTTGCATTGTGCTGAGCCATGCCAGGGCAGAGAGAGTGAGAGGAAATATATGTGGTGTTAAGAAAAATAGGCATAATTAAGCACAAAATAAGAGGCACGGGGCAGGGGGACAGGAAAAACAGCTCCATTCCTTATTTGAGGAAGAGCAAGAAGGAGAGAGAGAGGGAAGGAGTGAGAGAGAGAGAGAGAAGGAGAGAGCAAGAAGGAGAGAGAGAGGGAAAGTCGTTATTACTATTTTTAAATACTATTTTCCCCTCTCTTGAAAAAGTGATAGAATTTTTTGTTTTAATTTCTAAAAGTGACAAGAGCTGTTTAAAAAGCCCACTGGTTGAGCGCGGAGGAGTCCTGTCTGAGGGGGTGGTGGGGATTCGGGTTTTAAACGCGGTCGGACACGGATGGTCAGGCAGAGCCCGACACTCGCACTTAACCAAGGGAGGAAATCCAAAGGTTCACACTGACTACACCTAGACTATACACAGGCCATGTAAAGCTACATTCACAAGCCTGCTAAGGAGCCTAACATGAATCTTTCACGTGTGTGTGGGCACACACACACACACACACACACACACACACACACACACACACACACACACACACACACACACACACACACACACACACACACACACACACACACACACACACACACACACACACACACACACGTCTTCATAATTTTTAGTGCATGAAAGTATTTGTATGAATTGATAGGCCTATATACCATGTTTTATTTTTTCAACAACTCAATCTGTAGAAGGTAAATGCTCCTCGTCAACCTTACATGCCAATTTTTTTTTCCTTTCCATCTTTGAGGTTAAAGCCTATTTCCTATGTCTCTGCCTTTCCATGCGTGTTTGTTTTTCAATTGTCAAAAAATAGCCAGGGCTTTCAATATTACTACTGTGCTCCAAGACTGTCAGCACAAATACCCAAATGAAACAGGCTTCAAGAAGTTTCTGAAAAAGACGTCAGGACAATTATTAGTAATTAGTAAATTATGTTTTAAATGCGATTATGTCAGACGATTTCCATGACAGCGGATGGTCGGAATTCATCTCATGCTGCCTCTACAGCACACATAAAGAACAGGTCATCAGCAGGACAAAATGGCGGAGTAGTATTATGTATTATTATTATTCAGATCGGGGGAAATTTGGGTCCTTCATAACTAAGGCATCTAGCGAGTCATGCGATCTACAAAACACGGATAAAGTATTTGTTGCAATAAAAGATAATGATGAAATGTTAGAAAATGAAAGATAATAAATGTGTGAACATCATGCTAATTTCAATTTAGAATTATAGTTTTCTTTTTGTTGTTGTTGTTGTTGTTTGTGTGCCATGCACATTCCCTGGAGAGTGTAGTTTGCAATCTCCTGACCCAATTTTCCAGTTGAATTAAAGCCATAAGTATCAACCACTTTCCTAACAATGTAATTTTAACCAAATGGTCTAACAACTGCAATTTCCCGCTCTGTGTCATTTTAAATTATTTAAATGATCTAAATGCCCCTAATTAAATACTGTCCGAATGTCGCAAACACTCAACTGATGCTTGTATCACTTACATCACTAAATACACTTGCGCTGAAGGAATTATACTAATGAAGTCTCACGTCAGCGTCAAGTTAAAAGTATTTTATCTTAATTTCACACAAACAGGGTCTGCTGGTCGAAAGAAAGGATTTAAAGATAGAATTTGGATTAAAAGAAGCATTTATTTTACAGTGCAACTCTAAGGAGCATCACAGGACAGACTTATTTACAAAAGCTTTGAAAACAAACAAAAAAAAGCTGCGGGTTTTATGCGGTCCAAAACAACTATCGGTTGAAAACAAGTCGGAAGGGTTGGTTAGAAGAGGCGACAGTAAGAATGTAATGCTGTGTGTGTGTGTGTGTGTGTGTGTGTGTGTGTGTGTGTTTATACTGCAGGGTATCTCCACGGTTTTGGCCCATTGGGCAGGAGCAGGCCTTTGCCTTCAGAGGGATGGAAAAAAAAAAAAAAAAATGGAAGGTGTTTATTCTGGAGAGAAGAGCGCTCCGAGGGAATAAAAGTGAGTGGAGGCAGACACTCCACAATAAGGAGCCACCGAGACAGAGGCGCACACACACACACACACACACACACACACACACACACACACACACACACAATCATCCTCCGTTTGGCCGGCACGGCAAACACCACAGAGGCAGCCAGAGAGAGTTAAAAAAGCCAGAGAAGGAGGGGAGAAAAAGCTTTTAGCGACCTTCAACAAAACATCTTTAGCATGTCCAAACTCAGAGGTGAGGAGGGTAAACATCCGATTCACTCAGAGTACACACACAGCACAAGCACAGTCAAAAGGAAATAAACCTGAAGCAAGACTGCATATATATAAACTTCTATTTTTCTTATGAATACAAATTTAATTATTGATATTTTCAATAAAATAAAATATATAATATAATAGAGGTGGGTTATTGCATTTCTGATGATCCTTCTAGCCATAACTAAATTAAATTACAAAATACTCAGGGGTGTAGGGGTGTGTGTGTGTGGGGGGGGGGGGGGGGCAACAAGCACTAAGCACTATGATGTGTGGAGGATACATTAGACAGCACGGTATCATACCTATGTGTGTGTTTTAAGGAGTGCATAAGGAGTGCGAGTGCATGTGCTGAAAAACACAGAGGGGTGTGGGGGTGTGGGGGTGTTCTCACCTGGCAGGGTTATTCTCTTCAGAAAGAAGTCCAGGCCTATCGTTTGTTTGTACTGTTTCCCAAAGGCCTCCTGTGCAAACCTGGTGGCCAGAGATGTCTAAGGAGGGGAGACAGACACAGAGAGAGAGAGAGAGAGAGAGAGAGAGAGAGAGAGAGAGAGAGAGAGAGAGAGATTGAAACACAACCTGGCCAGTTACAGTCAACACTACAACCTTCCAGATCAACTGAATGTTCCTCAGTGCGTCTATACTGATTGGCAGTGTGATATATCAAGCAATCCAGAGAGAAAGCCTACTGACGTTTTGTTACACGAGGTTTGGAACTGGGAGCTGTGCATAAAAAGTAACCAAATATCGTCACACTTATTAATCAGATCTGTGTTCCGCAATTAACAGTCTATATGCAACGGCAAGTGTTATCATTCTCGCAAGTCTCACGGCCGTGTCTAATGCTGGGGGAGTAGGTGTGCTGTGAGACTGCTGAAGCTCCAACAGTCGCTTCTGACTGACAGTGAGAGAAAAGGGAAGGCGTCTCCCGTAAGTTTGTTTAAATTGTTCGGGGAGTTTGCCGGGACAGTGGAGATCACTGGGTGGGAGGTTGAGTCCCGCATCTGTGACATTTTCCGGAAAATGACATGGACAGCGGGGGCTAAATATGCCCCCCCCAGCAATTAGAAAAGCAGGTGGTCAGACAGGCTCCCACCTCAGTAATTGCCACACATTACAAAAGTGTGTGACGCTGTCTATGTGTTTTTCCTCCACCGAAGAGAGTTTAAAAAAAAAAAAAAAAAAGAAGACATTTCATATTCCAAGGTCCGTGGGAATTGGCCGTATTGGGTTGATGTGCCAAGTTTAATTCACTTTGATGGATGAGGGAGAGAGAAAAATGAAGTGTTGCATGTCTAATAGCTAACTTTAGAATGGTGCGCTTGCATAAACACCGAGAAAAACTGACACACCGGGTCTGCCCGCGCAACCAGAAAAATCATGTTATGCAGCTACGGAGAAAAAACTCAAAACTGGTATCATCTAGTGGCAGGTAATGTTCACTTCAACGCCTCTGTGAGCGAGAGCGAGGAAGAAAAGACAGACAATACTTCCATTAAATACCACATAATTTCATTCAAATCAACTGCCACAACCACAGGGAAAGGAATGTAGTTGGAAATTAAACGGACACTTCTTTGAACGATTTTCCCCCTTCAGAGAGACACCAGAAGTGTAACAAAATAGTATTTCCTGACTTGATAAACACCAGAATGTTCATCTGAACAAATGCTCACTGGACGCTCACTAGAAAATACACAGGCCTGCACGGCCAGACATCAGCGCCGATGAAGAATGAGCGACATGACGGACAGGGCTGCAAAAGCAAAATCACTAGAGGTCACTGACGCAACAGGGAGAGGTGTGGCCATCTTGGTAGCCCAAACAATTTTTAACAACGCCAGGGTAACTCGCCCGGACAGCAAAAATCTATTCCACATGCTCGCGCTGGCAGAGAGAAGCATTTGTCTTGGCGTTCCAGTAGCTTGGCTTTCCCTCTTGCCTTCTCGTAGTCATCTCTCTCTCTCTCTCTCTCTCTCTCTCTCTCTCTCTCTCTCTCTCTCTTTTCAGCACACAACTGGAAGCAGGGCATGTAAACGCTGGCGTAATCCAAGGCTTGCTCTCGACTTGGGGTCACCGGCGAAAAAGGAGGCGGCAAAGTGAGGACTGCAGGGGACACGAAAAACAAACCAGCTGTTTTCGTGTCCGAGGCCAAGCAGGCAAATTGAGAGCAGGAAGACAAACAGCACACGCTTCTCCCAGGCACCAAAAGGCCTGCGAACAATCACTTACTAGAGACGGTGGTGATGCATTTAATTAACATGGTTGTTTCGCATCATTATAATCCACACCAAACTATAAACATTGAAAGAAAAACTAAAATAGCCCAATCACAGAAGAGGAACACTGGTGGAAATCAGCATTCATGTTTCACATTTTAGAAGTAGTTGCTTTCCCTGGAGCAGGCCACCGTGCAGTCTAAAACTTTCACTACATTTACTCTCAGGGATTACAGATATCATCACTGCCCACCATCTGGGGCTAATTGTCATAGCCTTTAAGGCTTTTTAAAAGTTTTTAATTTCTTGTAATACTTCACAACAACCTACCTACATTCACAGACAAATGACAGCTAAAAAAAACTCTGCAGTTTGGCAGCACAGTTCTGTATTTGCGTCTCTCGGACCGGACCGGCACAGCCTGCGCTCCATATTCCTCACCTGAAAGGAGATATAGTTTTGAAGGCTTCCACTTGGCATAGTGGACAGCCTTTCATAAACTAGTGCTGCCACTCTCTAAATGGACAACCACAGGCAGGATTAGGGCCTGCGACACGGGCCAAGAAAAACCGATCCCATTGCAATTTGCTGAGCAAATTCACATTAATAAGGGGGGAAATGGCAGACAAGTTGTCAGTCACAGGGACTGTTCAGAATGGGGGGTAGTCCCCCCCCCCCCCCCCCTCCTCTCCCCCGGTCCGGCACAGACAAGCAGGTAAAGTATTCAGACTGCTGAGCTGACACCTGGTAGCAGTGGAGAAAGATCGGGGGGGAGGGAGTGTTAATGTACTGTGTCAGAGACGGACTGAGCACATCTGTGTGTGTGTGTGTGTGTGTGTGTGTGTGTGTGTGTGTGTGTGTGTGTGTGTGTGTGTGTGTGTGTGTGTGTGTGTGTGTGTGTGTGTGTGTGTGTGGAAGGAAAAGAGGGAGTGGGGGTAAGAATGACATTTCTTATGTTGAATGCACTCATTTTTGCTTCCTTCAGTGTACGGCCTGGCCGTCTTAGTGAAAGCACAAGCAGTGTTGCACAAGTCAAAAAGCTCTTCAGATAGATGCAGTGTGTTCACACTCGATCATAAGGGGGGATCGAGAGCCATTCAAAGGGAAAGAGCTCTGCATTGCCATGACAACCCTGTCTGCTTTGCTAAACATGGCTCACTAGAGATAGGGCTTAGTCGGTTTTGATGGACGCAGTGGAATACCCCCGAAAACGGCTCTTCCTGCTTTTGCTGTGGGATTTAAAAACAAGCTCTAGAACTAACCTAGAAGCAAAACTCTAAAATCCCTCAGCAGCAGCACCACCAAACTCAATACACAACTCCCGAGTTTATTTAGCTTAATCAAATTACACCCATTTAGATCACACATTTAGATTACTAAGCCCAACTGCTATCAGTTGCTTAAGTAAAATACTTAAATGCTTAATATTAAAATACCATACAGCACAGCCACTTTGATTCAAAGCTGTGGTTAAAAAGAGGAAGAGAACCATTGGGCCTAGAGCTAACAGGCACTGACAGTATTTAGTGATACTCCTCTTTCCACTCTCAAAGAGCATGAAAATATTGACATGAATCTCAAGCTGTTTAATGCGACCTTAGACTGAGGAAGCTCTTGCAAAACGCTCTCTTCTAAGCGTATAAACAATGTCATAAGAATTATAATGGGTTGTAATTATGCGAATACCTCGAAGGTCACTCCAGAAAGGTTCTAATGAGAAAGGCAGCCCGTGCAATGCCACAACAGTCAACATACCTCACCCGCGGTTCCGTGGTACGCTGCCATTAACGCTGACGTACTCGGCAACTGCCGTTGCCATGGAATTTACTAGGTAGTCTATGGGAGAACATATCATTTAGAGCACACGGAGATCATACTGTGGGCTTTTTAACGGGAGCATATTGAGGCATGTTTCATTTCATACGGAGCCTTATTGGTGCATGCTTCGTTAAAAGAGTGTGTGCTCTCTGGCTGGGGGTCAGGCCCATTACAGGGGACTGAAGACTGGCTCCTACTGTTTCATACACAAAGACGCAGCATCGGGGCCACAGCCTCCCTGTCAAGCCCTGCGACTCTACGAAGTGGACAAATGGTAGAAAATGCATGACAAGAAAAGAAAATAATACAAAAACATTTTTAAAAAAGGGGTAAATGCCATAGCTACAAAATGCCAGAGTTTTTTGTGTCCATGACGGCAAATCTGCTCTCATCTGGACATATTAGCCATATTATCAAGCTTTATCAGAAATTCCCAAAATAATAAGCCCTTTGAAATAAAAATAAAAATGTATGTTCAAAAAATCTGATGAACATAAGAACGCTGAAATTGTTCCATAGGAATAAAGCACACCACACAATAATGCACAATTCATAATACAGACTATGTTAAGAAAGGGTGTATTCTTAAGAATTATGAAATCATTGGGCTAACAGCCGACATTACAGCTATGTTTCAAGCTATACCCCAGCATCCTACTCTGACATATGTCAAACAGGCAGTATGTATTACTTGCTTACAAAATATTACAAAATAGTACTAAGAAATCCCTCTGCTCATTAATGGCCGAATACTAAGGAAAAGATCTGATAAACCATAGGTCAGACCACCAGTGCACAATATTCACCCAGTGTTGCACACTAATGTTTAAAATGCCTGCCCTTAAGATTACCTTTAGGCTATCCTGTCTTTATCCCAGATGAATACTATCCTACAACAACTGCAAAGCCTAGAGGAAAATCCGTCCATGCAACATGGATTAGAGGCCAGGTACAATTAATAGGTTTAGAAGGCAGTTACTCAAGAAAGGATTCACGCCAGAATTAAACACACAGTATTACCTTAGAAATGGCATAGGCCTATATAAATATCCCTTCAAAATACATTAACTTAATCCCCCTCATCAATCACTGAGATGCCCATTTAGAGATAAATCAACAAAAAGTTGAAAAGTTGGCTAAGAAAATTCATCCGTCACACGATCAGCAATGTCTACATTTGGATCTATCCAAACGCAGGCAAGGAGGCTTAATAACACAGGCCTGTATTCTCACAATCTTTTCACCTTACACCAATGCTTTAAATAGATATGCATATTTCTATGAAGCGTCAGGAAAAATATAACAGATTAAGCGCTTGGGTAACTTTATGACCACAGTATGACTTGATTCTTTTCATTATTTGAGACCCCAATGTTGTATATTAAAGGAACAATTCTGAATAAGCATAAATGCAGCCTGTAGTGTTATGCATACAGCTCCTACAAGCTTTCCATATGCATTAATTTGTGTTGTAGGAGTGTGTGGGCGTGCGTGCGTACGTATGTGCGTGTGTGCGTGCATGGGGGGAAGAGTGATGACACTTCTGCATCACAACATAGAACTGGCCTGCCAAAGGTATATAGTCTCTTATTCATTTAAGACTGATGCGTTTGAGTGTGTGAGTGTATGAGTGAGAGTGAGAGTGAGAGTGTTAGTGAGTGAGTGAGTTAGTAAGTGTGTGAGTGAGAGTGAGTGACAACAGGTATGAAATGTAACTATGGACCAGGTAGTGGTATCCCGAGGGCATTTACTTAGCTACAAATGTCCCCGTGCATAACATCACATGTGAAGCCTCTCACTGCTTAAGCATCAAAAGTGAGATGCAAGGATGTCGTCCTGTCAACGGAGGTACAGCATATACCAAATTAGCCGAGTAAGCTGTTCTGGTGTTGTGGAGACCCCATTCAGCAAATAGCCTACCTAACGTTGACATTACCATGACTTTCAATCAAGAACACTAATAAATAGAAATGGGTTAATACAGTCATACAAGGTGTCATTTTGACATACAAATGTTCGGACGATTGTAATTGCAATCTGGTTTATACTGTTACTTTGCTTCTGCAGATTACGACCTAAGAAAGCTAACATAATGTCAGCAAGTCTGGGACCTAAACGTCCATGAAATAACAGACGCCAGAGCCGACAGTACTATCTATCTTTGTTTAAAGTTATTCGCTTCTTATCGTTCGGTGTTACTTTTAATGCTAGTTAGCATTCAAGTTATGTAGATATCTGAAATGAGTTGCTTTGATAGCGAAACGGCAAGCTAAAAAACATGCATCAAACGCTATTTTACAAGTTGGTATGTTCTTAGTTCAGGATGAACGCTTAGTAAGCAACGACTTTAATCAAGAATGAGTATTTTCCTATACATTTCCCTTCTGGTATTTAACAAACTAAAGCAGGTAAATAAATAGACAACGATGGCCTGCAAAGTTGGCTAGCTGTTAATGTTAACTTGATAAGGTTAGCAAGCTGACGTTAGCAATTCAGCTATGCAAGCTAGGGACCCAGCTAGCTAAACCATCATCCTCAAATCTGAAAATCACCCTACCTTTCCAGACGCTCCGTCCCCGATTACCACAATTTTTAGCTGTCGATCTTGACTCTCTTCTTCGGAGTCCGACATGTTAACAGAAATATGCAGTTAAAAATGTATTCCTGAAACTAGAGTGAGCAACAACTGTTCCGATGGTTTGTCTATGCAGCAACACGGCTAATCAGATTGAACCAGCGCTAAGCAACCGGACGCCATATTCACTGCTTAGCTACAGCCAGGCTTGTACCACTGTTAAGGAATCTACACGAAACAATGTCTCTTCTCTCTTGATGGAAAATGTGTCGTTTCTTAGATGGTTGACGAGTGTAACTTGGAAGTATGTTCGAATATACGTCAACTCTGTGATTGATAAATATATGGGGCAAAATCATCCAAATGTTTTTACAATGGGCAGGCAGATGGACCAGTCTCAATGACGCGTCCCCGTCGCTAAGACACAGTGGGGTTAAAGGTTAGGGGGCGTTTTGCTTAGAGAGCGCGTGTGTCTATGTTTTATGGATTTATTTGTGTCTGGAGTGGACACCTGTGTTGTTAATTATTTCTGATTTGCTCAGCTATTGTTGGCATCTAATTTGCAGCCTACGTTTGTAACCTGAACAAATCCTGCACTATAGGGTGCTATGTCGTGTTGAATATGTTGCGCTGCTTCATAAGTCTACAGGGCACTGTTGTAGTCAGTGAAGTGCATTGATTTAGTCCTTGAGGTTGTAAACCTATGGCTTAATGAATAAGTAATAGTGCTTGTGTATTTCTATTTAAACGTACACAGCGTTTTCATTGGGCTACAACCTTGGCACAACAAATTGTAAGAGCAATGTATCGGTGCAGTCAGTGGATTTTGATGTGGAAAAATCCAGATTTATAATGATGACGTATAGGTTATACACGAAGATTAATAGTTCCTTTGTGTTCTGTGCATGCGGGTACTTTGTTTTAGGGTGCATCTTTTATACATTTTTGACAATTTAAAGAAGTATTGAATATTGATTTATCATGCCGTCAGAGTTGTTTCAAGTCCAGTGGAATTTAATTTTTTGACGACAAAAACTAGGCTACTTACAGCACCTCACCTAATATATTCTCAGTGTAGTTGAACCTACTTGTATTTTTTGACTAATGTTGCATATTCATTCATGTAGCATATACTGGACAGCAGGTCGACTGCTATATGGAACCAGCTCAAACTAAGAACGTTTGCTTTTCCCTGCCTGGTTAACAGAATAGAATAGTATAACCGTTTGGCTTCCACAGGACAGGAATTTGCACCTGGACCTGTCAAAGCAAAGTGGAGGTGACTGCAGGGTGAAATTGGTCCTTTAACATCCTGAGGCACTGACTGAAAAATAAAATAAAAAGAGGACCACTGTGCGAGCCATGTGTGATGTTTCACAAACGGGTATCTTTACAAAGAGAATACAAATACTCTCTGTACTAACCAGGTACATTTTAATACCAGAACAATTGAATAAAGACCATGAAAATATAGTATATGACAGTTTCTACCACAGTCCATTGTGCATTTGCACATTCCCACTTACACATGAACTCACACACACACACACACATGTATGCATATTAAGGGAGTAAAAACATGTGCATCAGGTTTCAGTCCTCTCAATAACTTTCCGTCATTCATTTTACCACATTGATTTCTACTCTAGGGCACAAGAAAGGAATAATTAAATAGTAACAACACACATTAACACAACTATTTCAATTTAACATGTATTCAAATCAAGTTTTAGGTTTTGTGATGTCAAATAGGCTACTTTACTAAAGGTGACACTAGGACAGCCATGTCTTTGATTTTTAGTCTTTGTACAGCCACTCCCGCAATATGATCAAAGTGTGTACGACAACCACTATAAACATTTGGTGTGAAACCTGTACAAGTAACACAGCAATAACACCATGCTCCACACCTTGGGTACAGTTCTGGCAACTTTATAGCAGGAACGATCAGGTAAGAAATCCACCAATTCAAATTATGCATGTTTTTATGGGTTTGCATTAAAGGATGTATGGATACTGTCTTGCTAATCATGATAAATAGGACCATGTGCAGATGTTGGTTGATGGTTTGGTTTGGTTTTCTTCCGTTAGTGTTGAGGTATATATAGTGTCCTATGGCATTACAAAGCCTAGTCGTTGGAACATTACTTTAATGTATAAAAATGGGCTAATGTACTATAGATTTAGTAAAATACTGCATGCAAGGATTATTTTTACTTCCATATATGGAAATAATAAATGTAACATTTGTCAATGACAGAGGTCTGGTGTGAAAAGCAGACCTATTCACTTGGCGGAAGGTTTTTCCACCACATTTGAAAGATTGATCTGGCTGCATAATGTAATGTGGAGAAAATTGTACTGAACTGTTGTGTTTTGTTCCCACATACCTGAAATTACCTATCCTTACATTATGGTACACATTTAACCCAATGGACACCATTTTTAAAGCATAGTCGATTTCAAAATGACACACATGGCCTGGTGTAGCATATATTTGACCAAAACAAAAAAAAGACTTAAATTGCACTTAGGTCTGCATTCATTAAGACAAAGACAAACCAAAGATGCCTTTTTCCCATTTGTGAACACACCACCACATTTCAAAAAAGCAAACAATGAAACCAAATAATTCAAAGATGGGAGTATTATTTAATGGCAATTTCAGTTCTCAATAGCTGAACCCTCAAAATATGCTACAGCCCAATAGAAAATTCCGTTATTTTATTTATAAAACTGAGATTGGACATTGTTATGGAAAGTGAGGATTTTGCGGTTGTGAATATTCGTTAGTCTATGGATTATGAAATATTTTTAACAGTTCAACGCATGATTCGAGACGTTATTATTAACGATGTGAAGACGCATATTTGGTTATATTGTAAAAAGAAATGCAGTTGTGCAGGTGTAAGGCCTAATCTAAAATGAGACAACATTTATGTTCAACATTTGTATTCCACTTTCAATTGTTCAATCATTTTGCGGAATAGGCCATATCCTCCATCATAAACAAAACGCTGGCTGGATTGACCGAGGCTACCAGACTCTAACCAAATGTAATTGTTTTTTAAAGTGGATTTTAAATACTGCTTTTGTCTAGGTACTTGTTGAACAGGCCTACAGAAACCCATCACGGATCCAAGTAACACTTTTCATTTGTTCGTAGGGGTCGCATACAGACATACGCAATTATGTCTGACCACTTTTACTTTATCGACTTAGAAACTCGAACTTCTGAACTATTTTACAATTTGATTAACCAACAACCCCAAATAACTGATGACAAACTATTTTAAAAACTTAATTTAATATCGTGTTAATTGTAGTTTAGACTCAAAGTGTTGTCTGTGTTGCATATATCGTTCTTTGTTTGTTTCAGTCAGTTAATTTGGTCTATTCTGTCCTATATTATATAGCCTATACAAACACTCCAGTATGACACAGTATTACGATTAGTCAACTTTCTCAACGTCTTCTCTGTGAAAAATTATAAAGGAAATGAAGGGGAAAACCAAAGTTAGAGGGAAATCACAGTTATTTTCATAATGTTAAACACAACAACCACCCATTACTAAATGAATAAAGCAATTCTCCAGGAGAGCGCGTGCAGGCACACTTGTTTTGAATTATTAGCTGCGAATATTAGACCACTTCCGAGTTCACCTCTGAGTGTTGACCCAGCAGACCTAGACTTTAAATCACACAAAAGTGCACAGGCTACATTGGAAGTTCTGTTTCACGATAGACCATGATAATTCAGTGTATATATGAAGACAAATGTTTCATAATTTACTAAAGCTGCAGCCATCCTTCTGTGTTGGGCTTATGTCTGATTACTAGTGGCTATTATGTAATTGTCATAAACACTGATGGGTGGCAATAATTTCTAAAAAGGATTACGGTCAACATGCGCTAACGGGAGATGGAACAAGAACACCTGTTAGGCATTTCCGAGCGCGTCTCCACAGCTGTGCGGCCTGTGGTCATTGAGACATGTGTTTTCTATTACAAAACACACGGAATTTCTCTTTTCTCACCATGATTTCAGAGCCACTTCACTTCGCTTACGAGGAGAATTATCAAACACGTCGTTGGTCGGTGTGTGGAAGCCAGTGGCGAACGTCACTGTTTAAGCAACAAATAATTGAAGGTTGTCGAGGCAAATTTGCGAGGGCCGCTTCAATTCAGTACCTCACACCTGTAAGGAGGATTACCTCTGGCCACACGGAGCAATGTGTCTGGACTTTGAATTGCGCTATCCTAACCCGCCATCTCTAAATATAATTTAATTATGTCACCGGCACCTATAAATGTGAGGCTATCCATCGCAGGTGGAAACATGTGACCCAGGGATTTGAGTGTCAAAATCTCGGGCGTCTGAAATGCCAATTTTCTATCATTAAATCTGAAATGTGATCTAGAACAACAACTGGATCATGTCTCCTTGCGAGCGAAAATAATTTCACTGATTAAGTACCATTATGCGTGTCAGACTCTCTCTATTAACGTGTATAAAGAAATTACCCTTGACGTTCCAAATATTACCAAAAATATACAGGAATTCAGTTAAGAGACAAATTCACGTACACATAGGAAAAATGTTATAAACCAACCAACACCAAAACTGTGAAGCTGACAAAAACAGTCATCAATACATTTGCTGCGATACGTTTGCAGTATAAATATGATTTTTGTGGTATTAACTTTTAGTCCACAAATACACTGTATTTGCAAAATGGGTCGTGTGTGCCTGCTTTGTATGTGTATTTATCCATGTGTGTGTGTGTGTGTGTGTGTGTGTGTGTGTGTGCGCGCGCGCGCGTGCGGGCTTTGAGTAGGCCTACTTGTCCATGTGGCATGTGATTCATATTTGCTAAAAAGTCTATCGTGGTATTCAAAGTAAAAGGAAATGCCGTTTCCTTTTTGTTTAGCCATATAACTATTTGGTGTTATACGTGCGTAAAGTTTGTATAGGCCTAATTACTAGAAAGTGTTCCCCTGCGGGGATGTCCTGCGCTCTCTCCCTCTCTCTCTAGGCCCCGTTGAAGTATAGACCCACTCCATCCAAGCTTAGTATTTAATTATAAAGTATACGTTTCCCAAGTTGGGAATTCAAAATGAATGGGCTGTTCGATGAAAGTAAATCCCTTTCCACGCATCCATTAGTAAGAGAGAACTCTTGTGCGGTAGTTTATTGGACGAAAATGCCCCGTGGAGCCTTCGTCAAGTTCTCACCTCCGTGCACTCTCCTCAACCTTTGTGTTAGCGTGATCTTGAGGACAAAGCCACGTCGGCTACACCAGCGTATACACACGCCCACATACATACAAAATCGCTGCGCTGACTGGACTGATTTGTGATCCACATGTAAATCACTTCATTTCGGCTGCATAGGCTTGCAATGGCTTTTGCTTAAAATTATATAGGGCCTTGGACTCGTTTACAACTATCCCTGTAACGCACAAGAAAATCATATTAAACGATAATAAGCTGATGACAGGTGACATTTGAACGCTTACAAATCGACCCTTTTTGTGCCTTACGTTCTTATAAAACTTGTCCCCTTCTAACTTCTTATCAGCTTCCTTGTGTTAATACATAGATAGGCATATATATAATTGGAAGCGCTGTAAACTACGTGATGTTCAATATAAAACACTAAATATAACATTTCAGGGAATCTGGCTAAGAAGACGTAAAACATATATAAATAAAAAAGGTCAGTCTGATTCACACAGGCTGAGTTTTATAAATTCCGTTGTGGATGTTTGCATTTCAGCGATCAGAAATTGAGATTAGAAAATTAAGGTGATGTCCCACAGGGTCGTTATCAGATAGATCTATGTGTCATGCGGATATGCATGGAGAGGTGAACGGGTCACCACAAGCGTCTTCATATATCGCCGGCATACAGTTTCTCGTCGCATATGCTATTGCCAATTTTACCTCTAAAAGTTTTATTGAGATCCGTTTCATCAAACAATAATCGGAGAGCAGTTGCTTGTGGCCCCCCTAATCCCATTGTGTAATGTGTACACCAATACCTCCACTGATATCAGATTTCTGTAATAAATAGTCACTAAGAAATGCAGTTATACGGATCTAATGTTCTTGCGACACCCTTAAATGCTCCTGCATGCATCTCTAAATACGTTAGAAGTCGTGATGGGGCCTATTTTGACAACGAGCTAAGTGAATTCATATTCAGATCCATACTAGCCCTCCAGCTTTTTAGTGTAGGTCTATAAAGACTTCCAGCATTTCTCACTAAATTGTGGAAAACACATGCGTCTAGACTTCTTCGTAGTTTAGGCCCCACATGAATGGATTCATAAGCACAAGTATAAAATGCATCTCAGTGCAGATAGTTGTCAAAAATGCCCCTAAGAGGGTTTTCCACAACAGATAATCTATCTGACTGGCAACTTTGATTTGTTTCGTTTACCGCCGAGGTAGGCCTACTCCAGAGCGGTAGGCCTCACCATGTTGACATACATTCGAAAGTTGCTGTCAGTTGAAAATGTTCCTGAAACGAAGAGTATAAATCATTGTGTCAGGTGTGTTAGTGTTCCTAAGAGCGCAAATAGCCATTCAGCCATGTTAACAAGCTTCTTGAGTGCAAATGTAGGCACTGATAAACGCTGAGCCCACAGATGATCATTAGGCTCCGGGAAACACCGAGTAATTTGTATAACAAACACAACAACGCATGCGTTTTTGAGTTCACACGTGAAGGGGCTCAACATAGTGGCGTAAAAAGTGAGCATATTATTATTGTTGTTGTTGTTATTGTTGCTGCTGTTGCTGTTCTTGTTATTACAGCCAGCCAAGTCTTATTACTCTCTGTTAAGACTTTGATAAAGAACAACTATGTTTCCCTTAAAGAAGAGCTAAAAATGAATTTAATATCCATCAGTAAACGGGCAGAGAGACACAAGCAGAAAGACAAGCGGTAGACATCGGGGCCCATGTCTCGGCCCCTCCCCTAAAGCCTACAGAATGCATTTTTCATTTGATCAAGTCTACTGAACAAACATTAAGGGGAAAAAATATATCGGAGAGGAGGGCATAGAGACTGTTTCCCTCTTTACAAAATCCATGTAGCCTAAATAAAAAACAAATAAAATTCCTGCCTTTAAAAAAGCTGCATTGGATGAAACATGACGCCAATGTTTCTGAAATGATAATAAGGGCGTACAGAGGGCTTGTTTACGCTTTAAAATTAAGGTGAATACAGAATTAACATAGCATGCACTGCCACACCTTGGTCGTTTTACATTCAAATGTAGGACTTGGTCTATTATTATTATTATTATTAATATTATTATTAATATTATTATTGTTGTTGTTATTATTAACTACCTCAAAGGTAAAAGTTGATGTTTTCAAATTCCTTTAACTGATAAAGATTGTATATCATTACAATTGAGGTCTTCATGAAGACTAAGACTTTTGATTGGAAGTAAAAACACGAGAAAAAACACTGTGTGAACTTAATATGTTTTAATGTTTGGTTTCTTTTCTCAATAAACATAACAACCGAGAACTATTAGGAAACAAGTACATTTTGATAGAATGCTCCATAATTCCTAATGCCACGGCTCACGTACAGATAAACAAGTTAAACAAAACACTTAAATTCATAATTCCACTGGGCAGAAGATTACACTGTCTATGTGAGGGAGAAGTGCCGGAAAATCTTACCGTTATACCCTATCACCGGAGACAGCAAAACGCAGTTACTGTTCTATTCCCAGCGTCACTAGGAAAGCTGATGTTTTTCATAGGACCTCAAGGGCTTCAGCCCCCAATGAACGATTAACCAATAACATTCCATACACTCTGAAACATATGCCTACGAGTGTCATAAGATCACCAGCCAAAGGCGCTCAACCTTTTGGGGAGATATTAAGAGAGCCATCAAAACTGTTCTTAGGCAGCGCCAATTTCATGTCTGTTGGTGTTTACTCCCTTCTTCTGTAAGAGTTGCTCTGTATTCACAATCAAACGGCTGTATTAGTTCATGCTTTCAAATAAATACTGGGTGTTGTTTGTCTCACTGGTTTCCAGCACAAGCCGAGAGGGTCCATGCTGGCAGGCAGTACGCATACGGGTAATAATATGAAGGCTGCAGAGAGAGGAGCGGAGGCCGCAGTAGATCTCCGGGGTTGTATTGTCTCTGGTCGTCCCGTACTAAAACTTTCACTGCCACTTTCTTCGCTGCTGGTGCCGAGGCTAACATGTCGGCAGCCATTTGGCGACGTTTTGTTTTGTACCTGCGGTTCTGAAACCAAATTTTGACCTGGGTCTCTGTGAGCTTCAAGGAGGCGGCCAGGTCGGCTCTCTCTGGTCCGGATAAGTACCGCTGGTGGTTGAACCGCCTTTCCAGCTCGAAAACCTGCGCATGTGAGAAGGCGGCCCTGGAGCGTTTTTTCCGCTGTTTAGGCAGATCGGAACTTTTCTCACAACCTGGCTCATCCAAGTTATTGGAATCTGTAAAACATACATGTACATATGACATTAAATTGGGCAGTTTGGTCCCGAGTAAAGCAAATGAGTGATGTACTTTAAGAGGCGTTCGAGAAGACATAGGCTACATAAAGCAGACCGTTGTAGTGGATAAACGAACGCAAATGATGGAGTACCCTATAGTTTATGATAGTTTCTATGTAAGAAAAAACAATTTAGGTAAAGGCCCACCTTAAATGTAAACTTCAAGTGGCGGATTTTGACGGTGTACGTGTAAATGAATGGTGTCTTTGTACATTCATTACGAGGAGATTAAGTAAGTTCTTTTGGCGCAGATAAAAAATTGTTTTATTAAATAGAACTTTCACTATATCAACTTTTCAATTTTCATCTTTCATTTCAGATCATTTAGAGGTCCAAGACACAAACTTACCAGAGACGTTGGCAGAAAGTTCACAGTCGCTAAGACTCTTCGTATTCTCCACAGCAGTGGATTCCTGGTCTGTCTCGTCTTGAAAGCTTTCTTCTAGTGCGTCTGAGGCCGGTCCATCCCGATCCAACTCGGTCTTGCAAGCGGACAGCGTCTTGCTGTCATTATCCTCACTCAGACCAGAGTCAGAGTCATAGCTTTTACGGTTGACCATTATGCAAGCTCCCTCGTCGCTTTTACATGGAGAGGACATCTCATCTGGCGCGGCGTCCATTTCCCCAAATATTTTCCAACAAGCAGCCTTGGAAAAGCATACGTCCAGATCTTTTATATGTCGAAAGTCGTCTTTCTTGTTCAATATTGCTTGAATTGAGAAGGGCATCAATGAGTTGCTGCGAACGGCCATTTTTATACAAAAGTCACTTTTTCTTGGAAAATCTCACACAAACCTATGTTATCAAATTCAGCCGTATTTCACTCCGCTTTTGGTGGTGCTTCTGAATCGTAAAACTGGGCGGTATTTCATTTCGTCCCTGATTTTTTTGCTCGAAAAGAACCAGCTTGATTTTTCCTCCGCCGCGATGCTTCTTCTCCGGCGTCGCTGCTAAGTAGTTCTCTCTTTACCGAGTTTCCTGTCCCTTTACACTCAGTTCGTCTGTCTGATCTCACCTGTGACTGCCAGCCTTCTCAAACTATTTCCTATTGGACAAGGAGGCTGAGAGAGCTTTTCTCATTGGGCACTGTAAACTACGACAAGTTCTTAGCCTGTCAGGGCATTCATCTGTCTCTTGAGAGTTTAACCCTTTGCTGGTTAAATCATGGGAGTGCGAACACTGACAACACACGAATAGTTTGACTCCTCTTTGAACTCTCAAAAAGCAGCAGTAGACCTCACCGTATCAGAACTTTGCGCATTGCATCGAATTGTGCGCAGAAGTGGTGACATTACGAACAGTGGGTCTATTGCAATTCAGACTTTCATTTTTACACAACTTATTCAGAACATGATCTTGTATCTTAGGTGAGCGCTGATAGCAAGTGTATTAATATAAATCGGGCTGGGTAAAACAGCACTCACTGAGAAACCGCCAGAGTCAACTCTTTAAACCTCAACATAGACTTCTTTTGAAGGTAAGAAATTCACAAGTGTGAATTAGGTTTACTCTAAGACAACTTGCAGATGAATTAAATGTGCTATCAACTGATATATTATTTACATCACTTACCCACGTCTATTAGGAAACGATGTCATTGTTCTTTTCATTTGCAAACAGCTGACAAATATTTTTTTCTTCAAGATTAATTGAATAAAACAGCTGTGTATCGTTTAACTCTGCGTGACATTAATTTACCATTAGTCAGTAGCCTATTTAACTGTTGTAATTTAGCTAATTTAACTGTAGTCCATGCTTGCGACCGAAATTATATAATGGAAATACTGGAGGGATGGCCTGACACTTTTTATGCATTAATATTAATGAATGTATTGTTCAGATATGCACTGTCATTGTGTATCATGCATGAGTTATAGGCTTAGGGGTATGCTCCATATTAAGTTCAAATTTCAGTGCAGAGAGGAATTATAAATGCCTGCTATTTTTCCGTTCTTCCATTGAGTGCTCCACAGATAATGGAAATAATGAAAACGCCATGATTAGAACTCGAGCTGCGAGTTGTGAGTTTATGTCAGAGTTGGTGTTTATTTCTTTCAGAACGACGGACCTTAATTCTCATGAACTTCCATTCACTCTTTTAATCAATTTGTCACATAAATTGTTATGGTTCTCAAAGAATGATGTTATTTTTTTCATGTCATTTTTTAAATCCACACACGTGTTTTGTACATATAGGCCTTTTTATGGAATTTACCTCAAAACAGAATCAATGCTATTGAACGCAGTGACAAAACAGCTCAAAGCAGGACACACACAACTTTATCGTAACAATCATGTCTAGTAATAAAAGTTATTACAATAATATTAATAACAATAATAGTAATAACCGCTTTTACACTCTTTTTTGCAATTATCCTTATGATGATTCTGTTGATATTGATTGAAGACGTTCGCAGATAAAAAAAAATTCCCGTCTATGTATCTCAGAATGCAAGTTAATATTAAATATTACACAAAAATTGACAACTTAAATGTCCATTACATTGATGCAAAAACGAACAACGATGATCTCTTCTTTATGACAAAGATCGTTCATATAAAATTGATTTTTCTCTTTTTTTGCATTGATATGTTCAATAATGCATTATTACGTTTGCAGATGTTTATGCACAGATATTTGTTATCACTTCACAACTTTGTTAACCTCTGTATATTTTAAGGTATTCAGGGAGTTCACTATGTTGAAAACGAGACTGGCCGACGTGAAATGTTTTTGTGGGAAATTAAATAGGGAATAACAGACTCTTTCAGTCCATTTCGACCCTGGAGTTGCAATGCTCCTTGCAGATTTCTAATTATGGTACATATCAGCAACTGAATAATAATTATGACGCACTGATGGGCAAGTAATGATAAAATAAAGGGAGAAATGTTTTCTGCGTAATTACGCACGCAGAATGTGTCTCTCCATCTAGTGGCCGTTGGAGAGAATTGTTTTCCTTACTTTTAGAATGTCATACGCGGCACACTAGGATACTGTATCATAAATACTGCGAGAGACATCACAACTTGTATTTGTGTTATAATTCTACAAGTGTAAATAAGTAACTTGCAGCATAGATGCGTGCGTGAACGGTGTATGATCCCCAGAGAGTGCTTACGTTTAAATTTCATATTCAAGAATTGATCCCGTGTTCGTATTCTCTTACGTACTGTATTATCAGGCACAATACTAGTACTGACAGTACAGGTCTGTTTTGAGTACATTATCATTATTTACAGAATCATGAAATTTGTCTAAAATTGTCCAGGAGTATTGTGGCTGACTGGCCATGGTCCCATTGCCCGCGAATTAATTCAAGTTTTTGAATTAAAGTGATTGGATTTTAACTGTACATTTAATGGTACTATAATTACAGTACAGTGTATGTCCCGCTCTTAGAGTCATGAGTTTGAGCTTTTTTAACTTTGCAATGTACTGTTACTGAATGTGTACTGAACACGCAATTGATAGTTCATAAAAGGTTAATGCACCCAGAAAAGGATCATTTATCCACAGCACAGTAGGGATATTTAAAAAAAAAACACGGTCAAATGGACTGTGCTGCAGTGTTGAAGTTTACTTGGTTAGAATGTATATTCCTGATTCAATCCACTTTGTAGCATTTGAATTATTATTAGATGCGTTAAGGCTTGGGGCGTTGACAGATCACTAAATTGCAATATCACTTAAACACACGGCATATCAATGCATCATTCTTCCCATCAGTGCTCTGGCCTCCGTGAATAACAATCATTTGGGAAAGAAACCAAGATTACTGCCTCCTCAAGGGCAAGGACCTGTCAGTCTGTGTGGTAGGCTTCAGTCTGGGTGTGCACAAGCATGTATATACTTGTGTTGTGTCTCTATTAAGGGGTTGTGAAATCCATTTTAAGGTACTCTAAACAAGCTGTTATTTTAAATCCAAAAGATATCCACAGCAAAAAAAAAAAAGACCTAAGCACTGTGCCAAGGTTTTAATAGTGTGCACTTGCATTGTTGTGTTAATCACTCCGAGGTGATTAATTTCAATCCCTCCTTGCGTCCCTCCGTGTGAAAGTGTCTTGTCAGCGCTCTACCTGCGCGACTTGGCACACTTCAATGGCTGCTGCGAGTCTGAAAGAGCCTCTTTATGTGCTCAGGTGTTGAGCTCTTGCTACCCTTATTGTGCTGTGTTCTGTGCAGAATAAGAGACACAGAGAGAAAGAGAGAGAGAGAGAGAGAGAGAGAGAGAGAGAGCGAGTAAGAAAGACAGAGAGAGAGAGAGTAAGAGAGACAGAGAGAGAGTAAGAGAGACAGAGAGAGTAAGAGAGACAGAGTTAGAGAGAGAGAGAGAGAGAGAGAAAGAAAGAGAGAGATGAAGAGTTTCTTCCTACACCAGATATTCACAATGGGGTGACTCAGCAGGGCTATCAACATGATGTCAAGCAGAACTCCCGGGGCCAGACAGTGTTTTGATAACCAAGCTGTAATGAGTAATCGGATGGAAGTAATTGTAGGTGGCGGGAAACGTAAACACTGCAACAGCCGCCTGGTGCACAGCCCAGACAATACGTGATAAATAGTAAGTGATACGCAATAAAAGCTTCACTGTGCATGCGTGCCTGTGTGTGTGTGTGTGTGTGTGTGTGTGTGTCTGTGTGTGTCAGACAGAAGGCTGTGAAATGGATGCTATTTAAAAACTCTTCTGAGAAAAAGACAGTGAAACATATCCTCCAGTCAAAAACTGTGGGATGAATTTATCTCCACTCCTCTCCTCTCTTCACCTGCTCCCTCTGTGAAAGGGTGGGCCCTACCTGTCATACAAACAAGTAGAATCTGAACTAAATAAACTGAATGAAATAAAATGCTCACACCATTTCAAACACATTGAATGCCAAACAGACACAAGCTTAAAGCTCAGATGCTAATTACAAAGAGGCTAGAAAAGACAAGCTCACCTCCACATTTCTTAAAGAAACGTCAAAATGCTTTCCTAGTAATCTCCTGCCCTCAGAAAGGCAGTGGCTTGTAGAAAATATGATTTATTTGGACTAAGATGATCAATAAGATGAGAGACATCTTCAAGGAAACAATCAATCAGGCAGGCAGGCAAATAGCATGACAGCAACATAACCACATCTCCGCTCTCTGCGCAATGTGTCCGGTGAAGGTCGTTAACCTTTGCGTGCCTGTGTTAATGAGGAAGGTTTCTGTGTGTTCTCTCTCCCCGTTCCCTGTCTCTCTCTCACTTTCTCTCTCTCTCTCTCTCTCTCTCTCTCTCTCTCTCTCTCTCTCTCGCTCTCATACTCACACACAAGCTCAGGTCAAATTGTGCTCAGATGTGAGACACCAATGAAGGGCACTACCAAGAGTCACTTACAATAAATCCCCCACTCCACCCCCCCACCCAAAAGAAAAAAAAAACTATGTGATGTATCATTTCTTTTTTTGAACTAAACATCAGATCCACTTTTAATCAAGCCCCACGTCTGAGCCTTGACAGGGACTTATATATACTACTGTCTGAGTAACAACGACGGAGTCTTTTCATTTCAAAAACTCTTTTTTTACCCCTTTCTTTTGTTCCTTGAAAAAAAAAAAGTCATCTTTGCATGCAACAGACTCCTAGATGTTGGACTCTGTAGCTCAGCTTCCTGAAAAGCATGTAGACCAGACCAGAGCAGAGTCCACGAGCAGAGCTTACAGTAGACATCCTCCCCCTGATAGCTCCTCATAACAACTCATAACAACATCGGCTACATTACTGGCCCCTGGGCACCTCCGCTCCGCACAGGGTGACTGTTTAACGGGGGCGTGTGAAGAGGGCCAAGGATAACCTGCTGTTACAGTCCAATTAATTTGTGTAGATAGTGCAGACGTGATTTATGAAGGCCTGCTCTGCCTCTCGGCACGCAATGGAGGCTACACATGGAGCAGGCGCACAATCACGCAAGGCTTCCTCGCACTTTGACAGGACAATGGGGAGCTTTTCTGAACAGGCTGTTCCACGCCAGTGAAAAGCGTCTAAAGAGGCTTCTTAAAATGTCTGTTCAGGTATGCCAGATTACAAAACACAAAGTGCTTTCAATCGACTGAATGAGTGGAGTGGACAAGGGCTTACGTGGAAGACTAAAAACCTGTCTGTCTGAAAGCGCAGGGAGATGTTTTCAATATTTACAATGACAGCACCAGTGTGGGACACATGCTCATCCTGATTTGTTAAAGTCTTTAGTGGATGCAAAATCCCAGGGGGTCTCCATTACTTTTGAACGTACTCCATATTGGCCAAAGTGACTCCCTGTCTTGGACCATTAAAGTTTGTTTTGCATGTGTGACTGGGCTGCACCTGCCTGCTGTGATTAAGGCCCTGTGCGAAGCTGGTGTCTAGAGATCTGTATAACACAGAGGGTTTCAGCTAACCCTACTGAGTGAAAAAAATGAAAAGATAACCATTATGTGATGGTATTCTTGAGCACGGCGGTGGAAAATGTATTCTGCAGTGGCGACAGCTCCAGAATGAAGGTACATGGAAAGATGGATAATAATTTAAAAGCTTTTGGCTCAATTTGCTGTCTGGGTGGAGGGTAGAAAGATGTGCTCTCTCTCTCTCTCTCTCTCTCTCTCTCTCTCTCTCTCTCTCTCTCTCTCTCTCAGCCTCTTTAAGGGACAGGGAGTGGTCTTTCCTCTTTGGGGACCTGCCTAAAGGGGTTGGCAGAGGTTACAATGGCCTCCCATTCAGCCCCTCCACCCAGGGGACATAAAGGCGCGCAGGTGTTTAATGTCAGACGCGCTCCACGTGAAGCCAGCGGGAACCGAGTCCAGCAGCCAGGGAAGCACATCCCGCATGGAAGACTACCTGAATTACAGCAGTAACGTTCTGTGGCTTTCACTCAACTGCCACACACACTCCCCAACCCACCTCACCGGACTAAAAATAATAATTACGGAAATAATGTTTTCAGTTCCGCAGTTATTCTATATATAATTATATATATATATATATATATTCAATAACTTAGTTATTCCAAGTTACAACCAAGAATTTAAAGTGTGTTTCAGGTGTTCTCTTCGAGAGGAAGGGTGTTTAAGTTTTATGGTCGGATGGAAAGATTTTTCCTTCTTCTCCTCCTTCTTCTTCACCCTCTTCTTCATAAACCCTTCTATAATGGTCACACACACCCTTCTTCTTATAGAGCCACTTTGATGTTTTGAAGAAAAAGTCACAGTTGCAGCTCTTCCCTTCTCTCTGCCAATCTAACATAAGAGTTTAGGGAAAGCGTTTAGCGCTAACCAGTGGTCACACACCCATATAGGAAGCCTGTTGACTAAGATGATTGTTTCTCCCTGAAATTGAGCAGGCCTATTGGTGGAGTGTTTTTCAGTCAGGCTGCCTGTCCCGCGCGGAGTAAATGAGCGTCCGCGGACTCCTCCAATACTATCAATACCTGAAAGGGGCGTTGTGCGTCTGCCAGTGTGAGTGGCACCATGCGAACTGATCCAGGAGAGCAGGAGTAGGGGAAAAAGAGAGGTGTTAGTCTAATATTTAGGGATTGGATTGCATCTGCAGGAAATACCTGAAAGAAACATCTTAAAGGATTGGATTTAGCGTTCCACAGGAATGGTCGGAAAGAAGAAGGGGGGAAAAAAAAAACCTTGCCGGGGAACACGGTGTACTTTTCATGGCTCGCTTCAATGCATGAAGGCTCAAGTAAGAGTGGTCTGCTGCTGCAGTCCTCCGTGTTCTTAATGCACTAACGAGCACAGCGTGGGCCTATATCATTAATAGCTTGTCACCTCCATTCCCCATTAGTGACCATGAATTGCCTCTCTCTCTCTCGGTCTATAAACAGGCTCTGTTATTTGCCCATCATATACAGCCATGCCTTTCAGTCAGTCTCTTCCACCGACAAGTGCCAGCCGAGCCTCTGCGGTAGAAAGGAGTAAACACACACACACACACACACACACACACACACACGTATGTCCACCCACATAAACACAAGGCCTACTTTACGTCTGTTTATTTCATGCAACCCAATGCTAACTTTCAGCAGCAACTGATGTTGGGAGGAGAGTGACTGACACACACAGAGGAACTAGACAAGCAGACTATGGATCTACTGTCTTGGCAGCAACCATTTCAGATTTGATTGCAAAGTGATAACTACATTACAGCTACCAGCTATTAGGTTATATCAGCCATTATATGCTGCTTATGTTTGTGTTTCTAAACACCACTGGAATTGTATTGTTGTATTGTTTCATTTCATCATATCTATGAGAATAAAAAGTTGACTTCTTTTTGTCAAAAAAGGGGAACCAAATGCAGATACCAAGAGGGGATTTTATTTTGTGGAACACAGATGTTGTGGAGCTACATCTATGGACGTCAATACTGCTGTTAAGATACAAAAAGCATTGAAAATACATACAGAAACACAAACCAGCTTACACCTACCCTGTACCACACCTAAACCCGACACTGAAGGACAACGCTTATATTCTTTTTTTTTACATTCACAGAATGAATATATGCATGTCAGACATGGCAAAGGATGGCATAATAGATAAAAAAAGCACTTGAGACCTAAGTCAATACAGACATGGTATTTTCAAACGAACGTTGTATATTTCAAATGGCTTGAACAAGATCTTCGCGACTCTGTTGAGAGATCACCACAACGGGGTCACAAAATGCCTCAGTTTAAGCACAACACGACCCCATGGGGAGTCTAGTTAAAAACACCTCAACACAACAACTCATAGTAATCTGAGTGGGGCTGCTACCTGGCCTACGGCACTTTCTGTGATTTCTCCCCCAGCTGATAAGAAGAAACGCCTCCACCAGGGTCACGTGAGGGTCACGTGAGGGTCAGACCCCAGTCACGGAGAACTGTTTTGACAGGAACTATAACGGGCAAGAACACATTTAACTGCTGTTTGTGCAAGCCCAGTCTACCCACCGAAACCACCTCCTCTCCCATACAGGGCTGTGTATCTTTCACATGAGCAAAAAAACGGAGTGAGCCATTGGAAGCATCTAATTAAAATAACTATTTACAAAGGGTGAATGACTTAATAAAAACAATGAATGCATTTCTTCATAGTCCATGTACAGGTATATGGGTCCTCATCTCTTTGTGCGTTTGGCGGGGGGCTCCTCTGATTTCTGCCCCCCTCGGGTACGTGGGGTTGGGGGGCTGGCATCACGTTTGCGCGCCCCCTTGGCTGCAGTGGAGGCCTGTCCTTTTGCTCTACAAAAAGAACGCATGGAAACATGTTACATTTGCTGCTGGAATAGGGGTGCGCGCACAAACACACACACACACACACACACACACACACACACACACACACACACACACACACACACAGAAAGAGAGACTTGGACACGTCTAGATACCGTTTGTTGGGAGTGCTTCCCTCCTTGGCTTTGCTCAGGGCTCGAGTGGAGGGCTTGGTGGGTCTGTTCCTGTGAGAGACAGAGATAACAGATCAAATAAACCCATGGGCAGAGCGGTGTGTTGGGATGAGAGTGCTTATGTCACACTGAGATGAGGTGCTCCATGCTCCAGCTGACTCACTTCTCGGCCTCCAGACGCGCCGCAGATCGCGTTGTGGCTCTGGGTTTGGCCTTAACCCCGTCTTCTTCTCCTCCATCTTCTTCTTCCTCTTCCTCCTCCCCCTCCTCCTCCTCCTCTTCCTCTTTCTGCTCTCCTTCCTGCTCCTCTCCCTTCTTGGTTTTCTTCTCAGGTGCAGCCTTGTCTGTGGGGGACAAATAAAGCAATCATCTGAAGTGACGGTGAAGACATAGACGGCAGCCACACTTGCATATACAGTGACAAACATACCCGCACACACACACACACACACACACACACACACGCACACGCACGCAAACACACACACACACACACACACGGCTGTGAGTACCTGTGTCCTCCGTGGAAGCAGCTGCTGCCTTGGCTGGCCTCCCCCTGCGAGGTGTCCTCTTCTGGGGCTTCTCTGACTCCTCTCCCTGTGTCCAAACCAGACGTTACCAGTCAACACCATTTAAAGACACGGTACGCAACAACTTGACACTTGCCAAGCAGTAAAAAAAAACTTTTGTTTATATGCAACTAGTACCATCTTAAAATGAATTGTCATGGTATGTGGTGAAGTGTATAGTCATATAGTCACCTGTTGTTCCCACATTGCCAACTATAAATCACCCAGAGACATGAGTTAGCATGCTAGCAACCCTTTTATCAGTGCCAGCTGTGCTGTTGTTGGTGTTCGTAAGGATTCTAGGCTCTAACTACTAGTTTTTCGAACAAACCACCTTACTGCTGCTTTAACTAAGATGGAAGTTTAAGCCCTTAGTCAAACAGGGCGATACACTAATAATCATTAATAATCAATGCCCCTAATAAACACCATGGGTCTTTTGAGGGGAAAAAGGGGTAAACCATCACTGCTCAATCCCACTTGATCAGTGATCAATCTCAGCTCTGTGCCACAGGTGGGGATGAACTTCAAACTAAAGACAGGAGGAAGTGGCCATGAGTCAGACTCACATTATCAGATTTCATTTCTGCTGCGCTCTCCTGCTTGCTCTCCTCGTGACCTTCAGGCAGACTCGATGCTGAGACAAACAAAAAAACACAGAAAGGTGAGAAATGAGTGAGATGAGGACAGCTGGACATGGACAATGACAGATGAAGACATCTCTGAATCTATAGACAGGACAGTAGAAGACACAGTTACATAAAGACATCTCTGAATCTATAGACAGGACAGTAGAAGACACAGTTACATAAAGACATCTCTGAATCTATAGACAGGACAGTAGAAGACCAGTTACATAAAGACATCTCTGAATCTATAGACAGGACAGTAGAAGCACGCAGTTACATTAAAGACATTCTCTGAATCTATAGACAGGACCAGTAGAAGACCCAGTTACATAAAGACATCTCTGAATCTATAGACAGACAGTAGAAGACGCAGTTACATAAAGACATCTCTGAATCTATAGACAGGAACAGTAGAAGACGCAGTCTGAATCTATAGACAGGACAGTAGAAGACCCAGTTACATAAAGACATCTCTGAATCTCTAGACAGGACAGTAGAAGACCCAGTTACATGCAGACATCTCTGAATCTATAGACAGGACAGTAGAAGACACAGTTACATAAAGACATCTCTGAATCTATAGACAGGACAGTAGAAGACACAGTTACATACAGACATCTCTGAATCTATAGACAGGACAGTAGAAGACACAGTTACATAAAGACATCTCTGAATCTATAGAAAGGACAGTAGAAGACCCAGTTACATAAAGACATCTCTGAATCTACAGACAGGACAGTAGAAGACCCAGTTACATAAAGACATCTCTGAATCTATAGACAGGACAGTAGAAGACGCAGTTACATAAAGACATCTCTGAATCTATAGACAGGACAGTAGAAGACGCAGTTATATACAGACATCTCTGAATCTATAGACAGGACAGTAGAAGATGCAGTTACATAAAGACATCTCTGAATCTATAGACAGGACAGTAGAAGACCCAGTTACATAAAGACATCTCTGAATCTCTAGACAGGACAGTAGAAGACCCAGTTACATGCAGACATCTCTGAATCTATAGACAGGACAGTAGAAGACACAGTTACATAAAGACATCTCTGAATCTATAGACAGGACAGTAGAAGACACAGTTACATACAGACATCTCTGAATCTATAGACAGGACAGTAGAAGACAGTTACATAAAGACATCTCTGAATCTATAGAAAGGACAGTAGAAGACCCAGTTACATAAAGACATCTCTGACTCTATAGACAGGACAGTAGAAGACACAGTTACATACAGACATCTCTGAATCTATAGACAGGACAGTAGAAGACACAGTTACATAAAGACATCTCTGAATCTCTAGACAGGACAGTAGAAGACCCAGTTACATGCAGACATCTCTGAATCTATAGACAGGACAGTAGAAGACACAGTTACATAAAGACATCTCTGAATCTATAGACAGGACAGTAGAAGACACAGTTACATACAGACATCTCTGAATCTATAGACAGGACAGTAGAAGACACAGTTACATAAAGACATCTCTGAATCTATAGAAAGGACAGTAGAAGACCCAGTTACATAAAGACATCTCTGAATCTACAGACAGGAGTAGAAGACCCAGTTACATAAAGACATCTCTGAATCTATAGACAGGACAGTAGAAGACGCAGTTACATAAAGACATCTCTGAATCTATAGACAGGACAGTAGAAGACGCAGTTATATACAGACATCTCTGAATCTATAGACAGGACAGTAGAAGATGCAGTTACATAAAGACATCTCTGAATCTATAGACAGGACAGTAGAAGACCCAGTTACATAAAGACATCTCTGAATCTCTAGACAGGACAGTAGAAGACCCAGTTACATGCAGACATCTCTGAATCTATAGACAGGACAGTAGAAGACACAGTTACATAAAGACATCTCTGAATCTATAGACAGGACAGTAGAAGACACAGTTACATACAGACATCTCTGAATCTATAGACAGGACAGTAGAAGACACAGTTACATAAAGACATCTCTGAATCTATAGAAAGGACAGTAGAAGACCCAGTTACATAAAGACATCTCTGACTCTATAGACAGGACAGTAGAAGACACAGTTACATACAGACATCTCTGAATCTATAGACAGGACAGTAGAAGACACAGTTACATACAGACATCATGAGACGTCTCACCAGTGGCCTCCTCAGAGGGCTGGCTGGAAGACTCCCCCTCTGCTCCATCGGAGGTCATTTTCTCCTCAGCAGGCACCTCCTATGAAAAAAACACACACACACACACACACACACACACACACACACACACACAAATGACTCTCACCATGGTGGATCACATCTCTGTTGTTGCAAAAAACATTGAAACAAATAAGCTGGGTGAGCCGCAACCATGTCGGCAAGGCCAGTGATTTACATATTGGGTGTGAAGTTGACCTGAAATAATCATATGAAATGGGTGACCTGACCACAAGGGGGCACTACAGAGCAAGAGTATATACACCAAATGCATGTTCAATCTCAGCTCTGTGCCACAGGTGGGGATGAACTTCAAACTAAAGACAGGAGGAAGTGGCCATGTTGGGTGTGAAGTTACATATTGTTACATATTGGGTGTGAAGTTGACCTGAAATAATCATATGAAATGGGTGACCTGACCACAAGGGGGCACTACAGAGCAAGAGTATATACACCAAATGCAATTTTGATTCATGCATGTTGATTTGCTGGTTTGTTTCCTGCAAGCAAAATTTTACCAATGTAGAGAACCAAAACATTCACAAAAACAATACCTTGTTCTAAATGATTTCCTCCCTTACTAAATGAATCGTGTTCAGTAGTTCTCAAGCACCTCTGGTGATAGAATACGACCATAACCTTTGATCAAAAACATCTGAATCTACAGCACACATAGGCTCCATCTACAACAGATTTTAGATCAAGAAACTCACCTCCCCAGAATCCTCTGTTTCTTCAGACCTTTTCCTCTTCAGACCAGTCCTACCTGTGGGGACAGAAGCATCATCTGTGTGTTGTGGACGTTTGAGAATCCCTGCTGCATAACAGGAGTGAAGAAGGACATTCACAATTTGAAGTCCACAAGCAAACAACGCAGCCCTACCTACGGCAGCAGAGACATCATCTACAGCAGTTATATCTGTGACGTTGTGAGTGATATTCACTAGTAATATGACTATATGCTGGTCCTCAAATAGCTATGGCAACAGAGACATCCTCTACAGCAGTTACATCTGTGACGTTGTGAGTTATATTCACTAGTGATATGACTATATGCTGGTCCTCAAATAGCTACGGCAGCAGAGACATCATCTACAGCAGTTATATCTGTGACGTTGTGAGTGATATTCATTAGTGATATGACTATATGCTGGTCCTCGTGTTAAGTGTGTGATGAGCAGCGCTCTGTGTTTACCTGTGGGAGCTTCTTTGGTCTGGGCTCCAGAGCGTCTGCCTCTAGTGACAGGGGTCTCCTCTTCCTTCTCAGTCTGGATATAGAACACACACACACGAACACACACGAACACACACACACACACACACACACACACACACACACACACACACACACACACACACACACACAGAGAGAGAGAGAGAATAAGGAGACTCATCTAGCCCTTTGGTGCTGGTTAAATGATTCCCATGTCACACATCGAAGGCTAATGTTAACCATCTTCAGAGGAGAGAAGGATACACTCACCTCTTTCTGCGCCTCCTCTCCTCCCTGCTCCTCCTGTTGGCTTTCAGAGGCTGATGGGGAGAAGAAAGTCACATGACTTGAAAATCAGTACACACACCAGATTAACACTACCATTATCAGTGAGGGGCGGAAGCAGGACCCCAAATGCACTCGATGACGGAGGAGGACGTACGTGGGGCGGTGGCCCTGGACGAGCGTCCCCTGCGCGGGGCCTCTGGCTCTGGCGCCTCTGGGGCCTCTGGCGCCTTCTCACTCTCGGGGTCCGGCTGGGGAAGAAAAGCAAAAAAAAAAAAAAAAACACAAATTCCTGTAAATTCCTTCACATGCTTGTGAAATAAGGATGAAGTTCATTTCATGACGCTCACCTCTACCTGTTGTTCTGTCGCTAATTTCATGTCGCTCTGGCCACTGCCCTCCTTCTCTGCCTTTGATTTACCTGCCAAAGCAAAGAGGGGTTACAGAGCAGAAATGGCTACAGCCAAGACAAGCCAGCTGGCCCCGCTGATAAACACTTTGCTACAAAAGCTCTATAAAAAAAAAACATTGAGTAAGGTGACTTGGCGAAAAGAAATAAATCCTACTGGAGTCCCGCTGATAAACACTTTGCTACAAAAGCTCTATAAAAAAAACATTGAGTAAGGTGACTTGGCGAAAAGAAATAAATCCTACTGGAGTCCTTGGCTGCTGCTGCGGCGCTCCGTCTTCCTCTGCGGGTCACTCTGCCCTCGGATTTGTCATCCTGAGAACGGGAAGAACAGAAAATAAGGGCATGAGCAGAGGAACAAGAGATCCGCAGCTTCAGGCAGAATAAGGGAAGTAAGGGCACATCCCATACCATCTCTGACACATCTGACCCCCTCTCCTCCTCTTGACCGTCAGACTGAGAGGCGCTGCCTGCAACACAAGAGTGTGTGTGTGTGTGTGTGTGTGTGTGTGTGTGGACCTGAAATTAGCAACAGTGAAGCACTCACACAGACTTGCACATAAATCTAAATAATGGCCACAAACAGAAGCACGCGCACAGACATGCACACAGACAGACACACAGACAGGCACACAGACAGACACAGACAGACAGACACAGACACAGACACAGACACACACAGACACAGACACAGACACACAGACATGCACACAGACAGGCATATAGGCAGGCACACAGACACAGACAGACAGACAGAGACAGACACACACACAGACACAGACACACAGACAGGCATATAGGCAGGTACACAGACACAGACAGACAGACAGACAGACAGACAGACAGACAGACAGACAGACAGACAGACAGACAGACAGACACAGACACACACACACACACACACAGGCTACTCACTGGACTGTTTGACTAGTCTGGCCTGGCGACCCCTCCGTGTTCCTCTGGTCACCTGTGCTTCCTCAGGCAGGTCCTGTAACACCTGTGAGAATATATCACATGGCTCATGAGAACACACAGCTTAGGCTGCAGCAGTACGTTTCAAATCAACAGCAACAACAGCAACAACAACAACAACAACAAAAACAACATCAACAACTCACATGTTCAATTCAGTTTGTCATTCTACTATGCATCAGTGCAGAAATGATTAATGAAAAACAGAAGTTTCCTGTGAGTTTTTTTTTTCCAACACACAATTAATAAGGCATTCATAAATTGCCAAAAGGACCATGCCTTCACATGTTTCCTGCAGTTTGAGGATTCAAATAGAATGCCCTGGAGATTCATGAAGTAATTAATAACTGAGGAGCATGGAGAAGCATAGAGGAGCATTGAGGGGCATGGAGGACCATTGAGGAACATTGAGGAGCATTGCGGAGCATAGAGGAGCATTGAGGGGCCAGTACTTACAGCCTCTGGGCCTGTCATCACCTGAGGAGTTTCATCGGGAGTAACACCTGCCAGGTCAGCACAGAAATGAACCATGGTCATATCAGAGCCTCCATTACACAACATTCAATTTCAGTTAGGAAAATACAGTCAATATTCCTGAAGAACTGCAAACAGCTACATTACACTTTATATTTATGTACGGACCAGTGGTTTTAGATTTTAAATAGCCAATATTATAAAAGCGAAATACTTTTTGAAATGACTTCTGTGGTGTCAAATGCAATTTTGTGATTTGAAGCAGATAAACACGTCACATGTTACAGGTATAATTTTGATTTGAACTATTTGATCAAATCAGAAATAGTATTAGGCATTTTGACACTCTGCCATGTACATAAGATACATAAGACACAAAGATTCACCAGGAATAAAATATATATTCAATTGTACTCATTTCTATACTGAATTGGATATTGAATAACATCACTGTGCCATTTTAGACTTACTTGTCTTCTGTGAGGGTTCATCCTGCTTAGAGACGTCATGTTCTGTCTGGTCCTTCTCAGACTTCTCAGACTGTTTAAGTGAAACAGAATCCCCACATTATGAACACATAAACAGTACTTTTACGGCTACTAACATCAGTCTACTGAAGTTTACACAAACCAAGTTTAATATGGCAGTAAAAAAAAAAAAACGACATACCTCTGTGACCGCAGATTCACTGGGGGCCTCTTCTAGGTTATCACGGAGAGAATCAGACATTACAACATGGGACAACAGTTTCATAACAACACGGTATGTATCAAACTAAGCGAATAGCGCTGGACTGGACTGTGAAAGAGTTATGGAGTACCGTCTGTACTGCTGGGGGCCGCTTCATTCTCGGTGGAGTCTGCCAGGGCCACTTCAGTGATGTCAGACACAGTAAGGGTCGAGCCTTGGAGTGGAACAGAACGGTGGACAGACAGTTCACTCAGTGCCGTATCGTGGCGTATGAAGAGCTCAGTTTAAGTTTGGTTAGCTATAGATGATAACCAGATGACCATTTTGATGGAAGGGGTTTCATGTGATATGTCTTTGTTGTGGTGTTGTTACGGTGTGGAGGTATTGAAGGTGTTACGGTGTGGAGGTATTGAAGGTGATACGGTGTGGAGGTATTGAAGGTGATACGGTGTGGAGGTATTGAAGGTGATACGGTGTGGAGGTATTGAAGGTGATACGGTGTGGAGGTATTGAAGGTGATACGGTGTGGAGGTATTGAAGGTGTTAAGATCTTACAGGTCTCTGATGGAGAGGCCAAAGACTGGCTGGACGGCCTTCTGCGTCTACCCTTCGGTTTAGTTGCATCTGCGCTCACATCCTTGAAAAGAGAACAAAAGTACACGGGGGTGAACTTCAGAAGCTCCACCACATCCCTCGTGTTCAAACTTCAACTTGGTTCAAAACGCTTTTACTCACAGCTGAGGCGCTCTGGGAGTCTTGGTCGTTCTCACTTCTCACTTCTTCGTTACCCACTGAACACAGGACAGGACAATCTCTCAAGATTTAGTCAGTTAGATACATGATAGAAATGCATCACAAATCTCTCAAGATTAGTCAGTTAGATACATGATAGAAATGCATCACAAAAGAAGCACTGGATTCTACAAAGAGCTTATCTACAGTAGCAGACGCTGCAAACTATTAAATATCTTAATGTAAAACATAAATAGATACAAGAAAATCCTACCCTCTATGTTCTGTGATGGTGTAGTTGCAGAAGTGACCTGAGAGGCCAAGGTGGCAGCAGAGGGCTTTTCTTCCTCCATGCGTTCCTCTGCTGCGTCATCCTGTTTTATACAGACACACTATGAAAATGTATAGGGACAACAGGAGATGATCGTGTACAATTTAAAAAAAGAGAGAAATGTTGTTCAACATCTAGACATTATCCTCACTTTTGGTGTAGTTTCTTCTGGGTTAACCACAGTCGATTCTACTGGGGCCACAATGCTGTCAGAGACATCTGCAAATCACAGAACATATAGAATGAATAGAATAAAATGTACTGTACGCATTAATGAGATAAGCGGACTGGTGCATAATGACAGCTCACTGTACCTTCACCATGTACATGTTCGTCTGCAGGCATCTCCTGTGATGGTTGGGTACTTTCAGCTCCCTGAACATTTCCAGAAGAATCGACCAATGACTCCTCCCCAGCCTGCCCAACGGTAGGTGTGGCCTGTTCCTCAGGTGGGGTGATGGCTTCCGTAGCAACAGGGGTCATGTGACTGTTAATCAAACTCGGCGAGAGAATCATGTCAGGGTCCATGGACAGCAGAGTGAGGGCTGCTTCCTTCATTTTCAAGTCAGCTTCCTGTAATGACAACCCTGCAATTGGAGTCACTTCAGACATTGGCTCCGGCTCTGGCTCTGGCTCTGGCTCCGTCTCCGTGACGAAGCTTCTCTCTGCCGAGCTACACACCTCCATCAGGCTCAGGAGGGCGGCAGCCTCGGCTGGCAGGGGCCTCGGCTCTTCCTCACATTCGACGAGCCGTGTGGCCACATCCTCATCCTCAGGCTCTGGGGTGATGTCACTCAGGGCATCAAAGGCGTCGTCAGAAACGGCAACAACACCGGTGGCTGGAGGCGTACTGGTGGCAGCGGTGGGGTCTACCTCCACGCTTGATTCTTTGGGCTCTGAGGCCTTTGCAGAGTCAGGCGTCTCAGGGATCTCAGGCATGACTGGAGAAAGAGGGGAACCCATAGCCATGACTGGAGAAAGAGGGGAACCCATAGCCACGTCCACTGCTTTGCCTCCTCTCCTGTCAGCAAGTGTGTCTCCCTTCTTCTCAGGATCTTTGGCCTTCTTTTCACTCGGTTTCTTTGCGCTCTTGGTCTCCTGCGATTTTTCGGTGGAAAGTTCCTCCGAGGGCTTCTTCTCCTCTTTGGCACCACCATATTTCTTCTTCTCCTTCGTTGAGTCCGTTTTACTGACTGAGGTAGCAGCTTTACTCTTAGTGTCTTGACCTGAAGCTTTCTTGTCCGGTTTGGATTGTGTTGGAGTTTTTGATTCCTCTCTCGACTTGGACCTTGATTTCTCGGACAGAATTTTCCCCTTCGATGATCCCGGCTCAGCATCTCTGCTGCGCCGAGGTTCTCCCTCCGTTTCAGAGGTGGGCTTCTGCCGCTCGGGCGAGCTGAGAGCTCCTTTCGACTTCTCCTTGTCAGAGTCCTTGCTGTCGAGCCTGGACCTGTGCTTCTCTACATGCTTTGTATCAGTCATACTCCTTGATCGTTTCAGGCCCTCCTTGAGAAATCTGTCCTTTCTCCTGATCCCTTCCGACCCCAGCTCCAGGTCAGATCTCTCTTCCGAGGATCCAGTGGAATCAGGATGAAGGGGCTGCCTGGGATCGCTTTTACCCGCCACCTTCTCTCCTTTGGTCCTTTCTTTCTCCTTTTCTTTGTCTTTCACGGCTTCCGCTGTGGGAGACTTCATCTTCTTTGACCCGACATCTCTCTGCCCTTCCTCCACAGCAGACCCTTCAGACACAGAGGACCTCTTCTTTTCAACTTTCAGCTTTGAGCTCTTCTTCTCCCCTTTGTCTTCAGATGACGAGGCCTTTGCCTCAGGCCCTTCCCTCTGCGAGCTCTCATCGCCGTGCGTCTCTGCTTTCTTCTCAGGTTTCTGCTTGATTTTAACAGATTCATCGGAGACGCTGCGCTCCCTCTCCTTGTCTTTGCGATCTTTGGGGTGCTGGTCTTTGCGCGAATGTCGTTCAAACTTGCCTAAGGGCCTCTGTCGGAGCAGCTCGTCGGACCCCTGCTCCAGATCCAGAATGAAAGAATGCGTGCGGTTTTTGTCCGACAGCTTCCTGGGCTCACCAGGCTCCTCCGAGACACTGCTGCTCTTCCTCCTGTGGGCCTCGTCGGACACAGAGGACTCCGAGACCCTCCTCAGAGACTTTGAAGGCAGGCCCCTTGAGGTGCCCACTTTATGAGAGTCCTGCAAGATAGTTTCAGTTTACTCGTCTGGCGAACACTTCTAACATATACAGTACCAGTCAAAAGTTTGGACACACCTTCTCAGTTTTTCTTTACTTTTATTATTTTCTACATAGTAGATTAATACTGAAGACATTTAAACTACGAAAGAATTATGTACTAAACAAAAAAAGTGTTATCTACAGTGTAGAAAAAAAATGAGAAGGTGTGTCCAAACTTTTGACTGGTACTGTAACTGAGAATAAAATAACAATAGCTGTGACTGTGACCACTGCCTGGCAAAACACACATGACAGAGGATGATACTTACATCTTTCTTCATTGCATCCCCTTCTGAATCACCCTTCTTTCTGTTTCCAGTATCACCCTCCTTCCTAAACAAATAAGCATAACCAACAGAGCATGACTTAAACCATCATAGCCCTGAGAGGTCGTAAAGGGATGCAGATCCTAAATGAAACCCCACACTAATTATTACACAGCCTCACCTTGAATCTCTCTTTCGCTTTCTGCTGAGGGCCACCTTCTTTTCCAGCACCTTCTTTTCCTTGCACGCTTCCTTGGCCCTGGGTCTCTGTGCGTCATCCACGGCCTTCTTTTCAGCTGCATCAAACATCAACGAAAGAATGTTCAGATCCTCGGGGGATTCGTGGCATTAAGTGCATACGCAGAGACACGTCACATGACACTTCACATGACTTCCCAAATAAACTCTCCACACCAAGAATGCAATAAGTGTGCACAAATCTGCTTTTAGACACTTAACAGCCTTACGAGTCCTCTAACTTGTGCCAGAGGGGGGAATAGTGCAGAAGAGATTTGGTGAGAAAAGATGTCTTTTGAATGCTGCACCTTGCTCTTCCATCTGAAACTGTTTGTTCCTCCTTTTCTCTTCGTAGCGTTCGCGGTTCTGCTGCCGCTTCAGCAGTCTCTCCTCTTTGTCTTTGGCCTATGGACAAAATCATGGACATGGACATATTTAAGCATTATTTGTGGGAAACAGAGGCAGTTTTCCCTCATTGAAAAGGTAGTAAAAACAGGTATGCACTGAATACACATCTCTAAGATAAGCCATAAGTGGATGTGACATGGATATGGAGCGATACAATAATGACAGCCAAGGGAGGCTGTTCACACTCACCGCAGACCGCCGGCGCTGCTCAACAGTGTCTTCATCATCTGAGTCGCTATAGTAACGAGAGTAGAGGAACGGTTTGTGCACGTAGCCTTGCCGACGAGCCCCAGGCTTGCGCTCCTTGTTCTCCTCGCCGTCGTCAGCGCTGGCTTTCGTCTCCTCTGCTTTCTCATCTGTACATCACACACACACACACACAGACAGAAAAAAACGGTTAAACGTCAACCTCTAAGGCTTCTCCCACTGATCTCCCTAGAAGTTATTTTAAATGAGGATTTTGCATGCTGAAATACTCTAAACAGACTAAAATATTTAGAGAAGACTTATGAGTATTAAATGTATTAAGTATTTAAATGAATTAATTAGTTAAATTAATTAATATTATTATTATTAACAAAGGTATGTCTTGTTAATATAAAAAGAGAAGTGCTATCAACATTCAGCATGCTGTTTTTAGTAATAATATGAATTGTTCGAACAAGTGTACATATAAACAAAGACCTTCAGATGTGATCTCGCCCTCCTCTGTGGAATCGGATGCCTGAGGCTCCCCATCACTCTCGCCCTCAAAGGAGGAAAGGTCACTCGTGTGGACAGAGCTCACTGTGATGTCACTCAGACCCTCCAGATCGGAATCCTCCAGGGAGTATTCTAGAGAAAGATACATGAACCTATGTCAGATACCCACAGAAACCATTTGATTGTTCTACTCTTAGAGAAGGGTCTCTCAGTATCAGTTTTCAGGAAATTAGAGGTGAAGGCAATTCAAAACAGAATGTATTATAAATGCGTGAACAAACTAATGTGAACTGATACAGTTCAGATACAAAAAAAATTACATCAATGCCTCGGTCATGGCCTGTACTTGTGTTAAAACAGCAGTTAATTAATATATTCATGTTCATTCAATTCATATTCAGTAGTAAGAACATAAATTAAAAAGACCACTACTCCATGAATTACAAGTATCTTACTCACTCATGTAACTCAAATGGTTAGATTATCCATCATCCACACCAATGCACAGCAGCCATCCTACCTTCTTTGAGCCTTTCTCTGGCTTTCTGTCGCATGTTCTGTTTCTCATTAATGGTCTTGCTCGTGTCCTGATCTCTGCTCAGTGCCTCTTCTGCAGTCTTAGAGGGAGATCTACTCATGCTTTTGTCCTTGCCCTCCTCTTCTTTAATCTCCCTCTCCTCTTCGGCCGGGTCCTCCTTTACCTCCTCCTCCCCTTTCACCTCCTCGCTCTCCGCCTCTCTGTCTATGTCCATCTCTTCGCTCACGACCTCAGTTTTTATCTCGGTGCTGAACACATCCAGCGCGGGCTTCTCGCCCTCTTCCTGCTCCTCTTCGGGCTGACTCTCCACCGCCTCTCCCTCCTCTTCCTCATCCTCCACGAGGCTCATGTCTTGTTCCCCGGTGCTGCCATTCAGCACAGCGTCGTCTAGGTCCAGCTCCCCCTCCTGTCCCTTCTCCCCGCCCGCTCGAGTACTTGCGTCCTGGTTCAGGGAGCTGATGGTGTCCAGGATAGACATGGCATTTGCACTAGTGCCTGGTGCTGACATCACAGCTGAGAGCAAACACAATAACACATTAAAAACTGCGGGCAACATTTTGATAGACAGCACACTAAGCTATTGATTAGACATATTTTTTTTTCCAACAAATTACTCATCAATTGCAAAATATCAATTTAGGCTTAGTTATTCAAAGAGATGGTCAGAATCAAAGACAGATCAGCAGTGTTCTTACCTGAAGGTGGAAGGTGGAGGTCTTCCCCTTGAGGATAATATGCTGGGGGTTCCTCAACATGGCTCCCAGGGGATAGGAACTCCCGGACCACCCTCTCAACCTGTGGCCGGAAAATGTGGTGGATTTTTGGATCCACCACTTGAGCCACAATCCTGTCCACTCCCTGCTCGAGCATTCCAGATCTGGACACACAGATGTATACAGTATAGTGAGACCTGAGGAGAAGCTTTGCTGTGGGCTCTAGAATGAGTAAGTCATGTCAATGTGGTAACAATGCATTGTTTTAGCAAGTAAACTTTAGTAGAATGCTTTCAATGGTTTGTAAATCACTTGTCAAAGAGCGTCTGTATGTGGGCTGTACGAACTTACTGCAGAACTAATTGTCTGATGTTGTTTCTCAGTTGGTTCTTGTTGAGGTGAGGGCTCCATGTGTGGTTCGAGAGATGATTTGACACAAAGTTGTCCACACGTTGCCTCAAGTTCAAATAAGCAGGCTGAAAACATGTGCATACTAAGTGAATTAATATGAAAACTGCTACAGGGAATGTTAAAGGATACGTATGGTTAAATACCAACCAGACTAATTTAAAGATGAACTGTTACACAAAAAGATGGAGAAAGAAAATATGGGTATTCCATATTCGACATCAGTCTAACGAAATGTAAATGTGAGTGGTTGGCACTGCACACATACCTCACTAACTTTGCTTGAACAGCTAGCCTGTTTCCTTAACGGTAAAATTTAAATGAACAAGGTCTGACACCAACGTTACCAAGGTAGCGGTAGCTTTTTAAGTCAATTAGCTTTCAATAAACAGTCTTGCAATAAACTGTTAAAGTATCATTCAGTAAAAACACAACAGACAAACCCTATTGATGACATTTATTAACAAGGTTGACCACTATCGTTTGTCATATAATGCACACCATTGTTATGAAGTAACAACAAACACTTGCGTACCTTTGTATCCACGTCGGCTAAGCAGTCTCTCCTGAACTGATCAAAAAGACCTTGAGTTTTTAAGTGATTAACGATCATAGAGACCAGCTGCGGGTCTCCCGGAGGTAAACCAGCCATGAGTAGAGAGAGGAATAAAAAGCAAATAGTAGTGCATTAATTTTCTGTCATTCGAAACCTGCTCAAAACAGTATTTACACCGCCATTTTTGTTGGACGACATAATAGCCGGAAGCACTTGGTCAACTACCGGTTCACGGAAACTGGCACGTTCAAGAGGATCAGCGAGGGATACTAGCTAGTAGTTGGACTCTGATATGCGATTTAATCACAGATCGGACCAGGTTGCATTATGCAACGTAGTTCAGAGTGTACATCAGTGGTGGTCATCGCAACCTTCGTGCACTATTTTTTGTCACATTGCACAGTAGAAATATACGAAATAAAATACCCTGCAGTGTTAAAGTGAATATGAGTATGACAGCAGAATATTGATTTCTGTTAAAGATGTGGCTAAAGGAATTTTCACTGTTCCACCCATGATGAAATTTTGTTTAACAATGAGATCTGACACAGAAGGTTTGCCTAACACGTGTCAACAAATATAAAATGGTAATGGATTCTATTTAATCTATTGGTTGCTACTTTTCGGATATCGGCTCGTTGGTCTAGGGGTATGATTCTCGCTTTGGGTGCGAGAGGTCCCGGGTTCAAATCCCGGACGAGCCCTTGTTTTCTACATTCGGTAAAAAGGGAAAAGTAAACTGAAAAAGGTAATTGATATTTAAGACCAATCTCAGAGGATCCCAGGTGTCATCTCGCCCAGTACCCTATGGTCTCACACAAATGAACTTCGAATCTGACTTAAACAAATGCTGTGAACTGTGTAACAGTAATGTATGTAACAGTTTACTGTTTTTGTTCTCTTCATCATGAAGGCTCAATGCATAGGCTATGAAAGAAGTGCAGGATAAGGTAGATAGGAAGAGAGGAGCAACAATGAGGAGCTGACTACAACCAGATGTACCCTTTCTTTGAACAGACCTTTTGAGAGATTTGGGCGCCGTTGTCAGGAAGCAATAAATTGCTTTGATTATATCAGGGCTGTTTGTTTAACTTCTTACAAAGAGCATGTGGTTTTATAGGAGTGTGTGTGTGTTAGGGTGGGGGAAGTGAAATTTGAATATTGCTTCAAGAGTGCATCTCACTTCTGCTTACACTCTGGGTAGGCCAGCCTGTGCGGTTAAGTAATGTGTCACGAGAATAAACGACAGACTTTTGACAAAAAACAAGCACGTTTGTTAACTGCAGATTTAACATAGCACTTTATCATTTGAACCTGAACAGCCACAAAACAGGACCTGAGTTGGATTCTCTCATAACAGGTGAGCATTGTACAGTTGTGTACGTTTACAATTACCACTCATAATCAAAAAGGTGTGTTTAATATTATAAGATAGTTTGCTTAAAAATATAGGGAACCAAATCAGAGTTTAGACAACATTTTAAAATACAGAAAATATGAATGACAGGCACATCTATATTTCTTTGTTTTGAAACAACAGAATATTTATATATGTTCTAATTGCAATACATATGTTTTAATGCCAGAAGAAGGTAAATCTCACTTAGAAGCAATAATGGGCATACATACTCTTGTATTGCTACAATTAAGAGTTGAATATAATTGACATGAAGTATAATTAAAAGATAATAGAAATAAATGCAAACTTCAAAAGTGGGAAGGTTTAGCCACTGACAACATTCCTCTGTTAATTTGTAAACTTGATATTTAAACCAGGGTACATTAATCATCAACAGAATAGTTTCCAACAACAGGCCAGGTTTTTGTCATTAATATGTTTAGTTAAGAATATCCGTGCTGAATTTAAATGTGCTTTAAATCTCACCTGTGTTTTGGTTGATGCAAATAGTTTATGTCTCTATTTGGGAAGCTATTTAATATTTAAGTATTATATAGGTTTTTTTGTATTTAATTTTTTTTGAAGATGTGAATAGCCTTATTTCAGACTAATTTCTACAGGGTCCCCTATATTTACTATCCCACTGACTTCTTCCTTCATTGTTTCAGACTTATGGGCGTGATGGACTCCATCATATGGGTCATGCCCGTCCTCTTAGGATGCCTACCCTGTTCACTCAGCTCGGACATGAGCACCACCATTGTGTATTTGTCCTCACAGAACCTGTCTTCTGTACCTGATTGGCTTTCCCCATCCACAGAGGCCTTGGACCTCTCATGCAATCACATTCAAGCTCTGGGCGAAGAGGATTTCCATCAAACATCCAGGTTATGGTTCCTCAACCTTTCCTACAATGCGATAGAGAGAATTGATCAGGAGGTTTTTCGCTCTACCCAGTACCTAGAACTTTTGGATCTGTCCCATAACAAGCTCCACAGCCTTTTAGATCAGAGATACCTACTGATGACTCCAAACCTATGGTATTTGGATCTGAGTTTCAATGAATTTGTTAATATGACCCTTGGAGTTGAATTTTCAAATCTTGGAAAGTTGGAAGATTTGGGATTAAGTGCAGGAGTGATACAGGATGAAGACTTCGTAAATATACAGAGACTTCACCTAAACAGTTTGACCCTGTATGTGTCAGTCGGCACCAGCTACGAAGGTGGGAGCCTCACAAATGTAGATTCCAAAAAAATAATTATCTCAACAAAGTTTGATTGTGACCTTGCTATTTTGGAAGATGCCCTCACATCTTTCTCAGAGGTAGAAATTGTTGGTATAACGGGGGAAAGACTAGGTAGAGTGGCAAGCCAACGCAAAACAATAAGGGCCACCCACCTGGATTTAGCAAGCACAACAACCACCTGGAAGCATTTCACGAGTGCCATTAATATTCTACTCTCCTCCTCTGTGAAACATCTCAGTTTCACTGGGCTAACATTCAACAACATGGAGGTGGGTAGCAAAGTGAGCCTCTTGTCAAATATGGAATCTTTGAGTGTGAGACAAGCGATTGTGACAGTGTTTATATTTTCGCAGCAAATGCTGTATGATTTCATAATCAACACACCTGTCCGAAACCTCACCGTCGCACAGTCGCCAATCATCCACATGACCTGTCCAGAAACACGCTCCCCCATTCACATGCTGGATCTCTCTGATTGCGCGCTGTCTGAGAAGGTCTTCTCTCGGGGCGGAGGAAGTGAGAGTGTGATCGAGTGTGACACTCTAGTAAGTTTGGAGATCTTGTTGCTGAAGGGGAACAACCTCCAGGATTTGCAGCAGCTTAGTAGCAGAGTTCAGCTCATGGATTCCCTGGGGTACCTGGATTTAAGCCAGAACAAACTGACATATCAAGGTGAGCAGGGTGATTGTGTGTGGTCTTCAAATATTGTACATTTGAATTTGTCTTCAAACAGCTTTGACAGTTCAGTTTTTCACTGCTTACCCAAGACCGTAATCGAGTTGGACCTCCAAAATAATGATATTACTGTTATGAAAACAGACATTTTGAAACTTGAGTCACTTGAAATTTTGGATCTGACCAACAACAGATTTCACGATATCCCAGACTGCACTGCTTTTCCAAATCTGCAGAGATTACTGGTCAGAGGAAACTCCCTCCAGTCTCCTTCTCTAGACTTTCTGAGGACTTGCCCCAAGCTACAGGATCTAGATGCCAGTCATAACAGCTTCATCTGCACTTGTTCCTTGCGAGGGTTCGCATCTGTAACAGGAGAGACAATGGCAGCACAGATCAGACTGCTACACTGGCCGAGAAGTTATCACTGCAGCTACCCAGAGGCTTGGAAGGGAACTCTCCTGAAAGACTTCAGCCTTCCAGCGATTTCCTGTAGCACAGGTCTTCTTGCAACCACCATTTTGGTGCCAGCGGTCGCCCTAGTCATCGCAGTAGCAGTACTTTGTCGACAACTGGATGCTCCATGGTACATGGGTATGATCTGCCAATGGGCCCACACAAAACATAGAGGAAGGGTGAATCGGGACAGACCAGAGGACCTGCAGGGGGTGATCTTTCATGCCTTTGTTTCCTACAGCCAACGGAATTCGGAGTGGGTCAAAGGCCAGCTCATCCCGAAACTGGAGGGCGGGGATGCAGGCGCCGCCCGTCACGGTCTCCGCGTGTGTCACCACGAACGAGACTTCACACCTGGGAGGCCGATCGTGGAGAACATCCTGCAGTGCGTGGAGAAGAGCCGGCGCTGCATTTTCGTCCTTTCCCTGGACTTCGTGCAGAGCCAGTGGTGTCACTACGAACTGTGCTTTGCCAACCACCAGCGTGTGGCCAGGGGATTTGACAGTGTGATGCTGATTCTTCTGGAGCCTCTGCCTCTTTACCTCATCCCTTCCAAGTACTACCAGCTCAGAAACATGATGTCCAGGCGCACCTACTTAGAGTGGCCACAGGAGAGGGCAAAGCAGGTGCTGTTCTGGGCCAACCTCCGGGCAGTCCTGCAGGCCAACCTGCCCACTGAGCCTCCCTGGAGAGATGGGTGAGGGATGGTGGGAGGAAAGCAGTGTTGCTAGCAGCGTTAGCATTTCTCACTGACTTCCACAAGCCCATGTCCACCTCTCAGTGTGATGTGCGTATGTGAATTTGTCGGAACGTCTCTTTGTAAGTGGCTTGTTTTTTTTTATTACGGATGGGTCAGGTTAAAACTTCAGTGACAGATTATAGAACCCAGATTTTTTGTTTCCCAGAAAAGACCCAGAGATATTTTTGCAATAGCCAAAATCCAGTTATTGCTTCCAGCAGCTATACACTGACAAAAGGCACAGAATTCAAACATATTAAAGTCAAGGATGTGACAAAAGTGTAATTAGTGTAAATATCACTGTGGCCTTTAGCTATATTTGAAATGTGCATCCTGTGTCATGTATAGGAGGGTACAGTTAGATTAATCATTGTTAACATACGTACTGATGACCTTACCATTTTGCCTGTCTGCCAAAGCAATGGTGTTCTGCTCAGTGTCAAATGTCTCGTGACCTTATGAACTATGTATGGCAAGTGATGTCTGCTTCACACGTTCGTATTAATAAATGAAACAAGCAATAATAATAATAAAATTGTAACATTTGCATTTATTTCAAAAATCCCTTTAGGGGATTATGACATTATTTATAAACAGCCACAATTATATGAAGAGACAACGAAGAAAAAAAACATAAAACACGGTTCTGACAATGGAATACTTCAAGATACCTAAAGCATTAAACATACCCACCTATCCAGCTAACCTATACGAATATTCATCAATACCAAGGATTGAAAATGTAAAGAAGAGGAAAATCACATGACGTACAGGGGTATGAATTTCTTAAGTCCTGAGAAGTAGCGTTTCATCACAGCATGACGGACAGCCCACCGGTATGGTTTGACGCTAATGGTATTATGAAACTAGTTGTGAGGCTTAGGATCAAGAGACAACCCCCATGGTGATGAACAGGCACAGTTCAGTCCCAAGTAGAAACAGTCAGTGTTAGAGGCTTCAAAGGGCAAAGGTCAAAAGCCAAAGGCCTTAGGGTAAGGACTGGATAAGGATGATCTTCTCATTGATGCAGAACCGGTGTAACACAGTGAACAGGTTCTCCCCACATCTAGACACCTGTCTCTCCATCGCCAGACGGAAGTCCTCCTTTACCCCCTTAGTAATGCCGCGGGTCACCGTGTGATGCCTGTAATGCACACAGAGTTAGTGCTTTGGGCAAGTTTCAATAGGTAATTAGATGAACATCTGAAATTGTATATAAATATCTGTGTCTAATACGCCTCATTAAAAAATACAATGAAGTATTGAGGATAACAGTTGTGCACATACAACTTGTGTACCATCAATAACGACTACATTACACTGTTTTTCTGTATATACTTAATATTTGGCTGGATATGCGATTCTTTATTTTAGATAGAGACTGACCAAACCAACAGTAATATAAATAAAGTCTTAAAACAAACAATGTCTTTAAACAACAAATACTGCACACAGTCAGTATGGAACACAAGAAACAACCTTCACAGTCAATGAAACTTAACTGACAGACCAATAAACCAGAAAGAAAACAGAACGACGTTATGCAGTGAATTCACAAGAAAAGCACGAAAACAAAAACAAACACTAAACCAAACAAAAACAAAAGGAGAAAAAAAACACGGCAGAAAATGAACACGCAACTTAACTGGAATGAAAAGTATCGACGGAAAGAAGAGAGACAGGGAGAAAAAAATGAAGTAATAAAGTGTACAAACAGGGACACACTAGGGGGGGGGAGATGAGCAGGCTGAGTGGAATTTGGGCGGGTGGGGTTGGGGGGTGGAGTCAGAGTATGGGGTACCTGTCAGTCGGCTGCGCCCCAGGAAGCTGCAGGGGGTTAAACTCCACCCCCAGAGCGGGGCTGGGGTTCCTAGAGACAGCAAACACCATTCATCAACACCCTGCTGTGAGACAAGGGGTGCATTCCAGACACCACTGGCCGGCCTATTGCAAACAGACGCTGTGAGATGTAGGATTTGAGTCGTGGTTCAATTAGGTGAGGTTATAAAAGTGAATGTGCTGAAATTCCCACACAGATCATGCACAGGGATGGGCCTGTGAACGCCGTTTAGGGCTTCTTTTTCAAAATCGTACTTGTTTGCAGAGATGAAAAAGAAATCTGAGTGTGTGTGTGAAATGTGGGTGCTCTGTGACTGAATTACTGGTTTCACTGAAATCTGTGAAAGGGGTCGATGTCTTGAATGCACCCATGGCCAGGACCTTGAGCTGCAGTTCAAAAGGTCATTCGGAGCTCAGCAAGCGAATCAAAGAGCAGGGAAGGAAAAGACAGTAAAACACACCAGGCGTGCCCTTTAAAGCATTAACAGTGCTTCGGTTAGGTAGAGCAGACATGTTTGAACACAAAGAAAGAAAGAAAAGAAAGAAAGGAAGAAAGGAAGAGGGACGAAACAAGGTAAACAAAGAGCCGAGATGACCAATCATCTGCCCCTTCAACTGGTTTTCTTCACCTATGCAGAGAACTAGACTGTCAAATGTGGGTGGGACTCACTTGATGAGCATGCCCTGATTGGGCAGTAGCTCCAGCTGGACACGCCCTCCCTCAGTGGTGCGAAGGTAAGCAAATTCCTCAAGCATGTCGATGTCTGTGCAAGTGTACAAGTTGAGGAGAACGCAGACACTACCAGGGAAAGAGAGTAATAACACACTAACAGTAGGGGGCAAAACTTTCAACTTCACGCTGGTAAGTGCAGAGAATCACTGGAGAAGCATTCTGGCAATGGAGCTAATCATGGCATGGTAATGGGGTGGGTACTATAGAGTAGTGTGGAGTAGTGTAGTGTAGAGTAGAGTAGTGTAGAATAGGGTAGTGTAGAGTAGTGTAGGGTAGTGTAGTGTAGATTAGTGTAGAGTAGTGTAGAGTAGAGTAGTGTAGAGTAGTGTAGTGTAGTGTAGAGTAGTGTATGTTTATTTTATATTTTGAATTATATCGCAACTCGTGGGTCCCAAGGCCAGACCAGTTGAGCACCACTGGAGTAGAGATGATAGGGTGACCAAAGTCGCACTGGATGCACACGAACAGCGCTGTACAACTCTAAACCAAATAAAACCCCAAAACATGAATAATCTCCAACAGTAAAGGATACTGGTGACGTAGTTGAAGAAGTTTTCATACTGGAAGCTGCCCTGCTGGCAGATCTTATCCACTGCCTTGAGAAACAGGGTCTCCCCCTGTGGCCAATCATGCTGCAGGAGCACTACCACATGACCCAGAGACAGGTCATCCCTGACGTCGGTGAAGGCCCGAAGCTAGATGCACAATCAGACAAAATCAGACAGACACAGAGGGAAATATACACACATTGAAGACCCCTAAAAGTACCAATGGCTCCCAGCCTTTGTGCTTCGTACCTTGAAACAGGCCAGCATCAACTGAAGAGCGTATGGCAGGACTGCTTTGCTTGTACATGGCAGGAGCCTGAGGTCATTTCCTGGCAAAAGATGGGGAAAAAAACAGATGAGCAAATGAGCAAAAACATGAAGATGATGATGATGTACAAGATAAACAAGCAGAACAACAAATAACGCTTCACAAGACAGAAGTAGTTCAAAAAGAGCACAAGCAATGATCAGTCCACGGCTATTAAACAATTTACAGGCATAAAATGTGTTTCTGTGCTGGGTCGTGTACATGAAATGGTATTACGGTGTGTAATTACAATGGTATAACACACACACACACACACACACACACACACACACACACACACACACACACACACACACACACACACACACACACACACACACACACACACACACACACACACACACACACACACACACACACACACACACACACACACACACTTACCCTTTCTAGGCTTTGTCCTTGGTCTACCAGGCTCCTCACAACTCTTCCCTGGGTCCGGAGTCTGCGGGACCAGTCCTCCAACAACCTCAAGCAATTTCTCACATGCCAACTAGGAGTCATTTGAAGACACAAAGACACAGTTATACATGCAACCACAACCATGTGGCAAAACTCACTTATTACAGAAGACACAGAATGAAAATGATTGATATATTTGGAAGAACTTCCATTAAGGGTTTGGTGAAGATATGGAAGTGTCTGAGTCTATACATGAATGTGTGTGTGTGTGTGTGTGTGTGTGTGTGTGTGTACAAAACAAATGCATGGACTTGTCCACCTCTTATAAATATATATGCATTTGTATGCGTGTTTTTGTGTGTGAATAAAGCAACATGTATCTGTACATATATGTGTGTATGTGTGTTTGTGTAACATGTACATGTTCGTCTCTCACCCTGTGTTCTCCCAGGGCGTAGTGGCAGGATGCCTGCTGAATGATGGCTCTGTGGTTCTCCAGACTGCCTCCAGGGGGCGTCTGACTCGGCTGCGGTTGGAAAGAAGCCATCTGGAGCAGGCTGGACAGAGCCTTCCTGTACTGGCCCTGGATGGATCACACCCACACACACACCCACCCACACACCCACCCACACACACACGGACACACACGAGGACACCCACACGCGGACACACGTGCGCACACACACATACACGCGCAGACAGACACACACACACACACACAGAACATACACAAACATTAGCGTAGTTCTTAAGTACCATCTGCTCAGTACATTTTTACAAATCCATTTTTCTAGCACAAACCTGTAGGTATCTACAGGGATGTCAATCAATCAGTCAATCAATCAATGTTCATTTGGGCTGAGGAAACCATCAACCCAAACCATGTTTGTCATCATGTAGTAGTACAGGTCATCAGGTGTGGCCTGCAGTGAGGTGTACCTGATAAATAATCATATCCGAGAGGAATATTCGGAGCCATAGCCAGGTGTCTGTCTTCCAGGCTGCACAGATCTTGTTGAACTCTACAGAGAAGTGTAAGATAAATTTGAATTATCAAATGTATCAAATGAAGTATATCAAATGAAAAAATCAGTCAGAGACAGCAAGTTAAATTCACGTGGAAAATGTAAAGCCAGACGAGAGAGCAAGTTAAAACTGGGACAAAGGCCCAGAGAGGAGAAAGGCAAAAGGATAAATCTTAAGTGGTCAAAGCTGGGGCACAGATAAGGGAAAGTTTCCAGACATACATGTGTCAGCAGATTAAAAGCAGAAGTTCTGTAAATGGGAAACACCACAAGAATCATGTGTTATAACTAAGTGCCGAGTGGAAGACAGTGTAGGTGGGCGGCGCAGGGGGCCAGAAGTGACATCACAGAATTAGGCCTTAAAAGTGCAAGCATCCTCTGTTTAGACTCTAGAATGCGAATTCTCCGGCTTGCTTGACTGTACTTGACTGTCTGTTGGGCAAGTTGTATTGTGTCAGTACCTACCAGTAAAACTCAACCTTGTTACAACAAATTGCTTCGTATGGTGGTTCCTCTCCAAAACAACACGACAGAGTAATTTTACTCTAACAGAAGCGAGTACATGATCAGTGCGTGATCAGTGATCAATACCATGTCCAACATCATAGAGCATTAAACAGGTGCATGTTCAGTCTGCAATAACAGAACAAACAGCACAAAGGATAGGGAACATTTGAGTGGATTGATGTTGCTCAACACTACCAGAGAAGAACAAGCATCCTTCCTGTCACACATTGATGCCATGTAAATTATGAGCCATAAAGCTGCTTCCTCTTTTTTAAAAAGATTAACTGAAACTTAAATAAATAAATTACTTCCTCGTCTGACTTCTAACGGGAAACACACACACACACACACACTAACTCAGATTCACTGGTACAGCATCATGCCAACAATAACAACATCATAGATTCATTGCGCAGGAAGCAAAGGATGACACTGATAAAAAAAAAAAAAATGAAAATGCCCAAAACAAATGTTCTACTATGTGGGAGAATAAAGTTACTGTTAGTGTTCATAGAGGTATTAGGAAATCGAGATAAAGTCATTTGGATAAATGAATGTGAATGCACCCGTCTCCAGGGAATCCGGGGAGTGCAGTAGGTCTTAATCTGGTAATCTTAATATCTGTATGAACTGTAAGTCATTTGGATAAATGACTGGTAATGTACCCGTCTCCAGGGCCTCGTGCGAGTGCAGTAGGTCCCAGCTCTCTCTGGCCGTGCGGAAGCTCTCCAGCGTCTCCGTCCAGGCCGGCATCTCCGTCTTATTGACCAGGATGTGACGACCACGGCCCTTTCCCACACCCTCCTCGTCATCCGAGCTCTGGAGACACACACACACACACACACACACACACACACACACACACACACACACAAAGGGTTCAGCATTCATGCTCATGTTGGTTGTCTGCCAATTGTGTGTTCTTGGTGACAAACACACTGACAAAAATGTATATCTGTAAGGTAAGTTACTTTGGATAGAAGTGTGAGCTAAAGGAATAAATGTGAATGTGACAAATCAATCTTAAATCACTCAGCCTCTTTCTGAATCTCACTATTTAATTTGTTTAGTTGGTCTGTTAGCAAATTAATCAATATTAATCACTTAATCTCTCTCTGACTTTCAGTATTTCATCCATTTTGTTGGTGAGCTGGCAAATCCATCCATCTGCACCAGTTCATCTCTTAAATCAAGTCACTCTGTCTACAGTGATCACTCACTGTGCTGGCCCTTGCAGGACAGGCCGTGCCAGGAACACGTCTGGCGAAACACTCACCATAGTCTTCTCTCTGCCGTCGGCCAGCTTGCGCTTTTTGTGTGCATGTTTCCCTGAGCCTCTCTCCACTTCAATGTCATTGAACACCAATGAGAAGTCCTCCAATAGGATCCATGGGCCCGAGACTAACGAACTGTGGCCTAAGAAACACACACAGACACATGGAGCAGACCCATAGAACAGAAACACACACAGACACATAGAACAGAAACACACACAGACACATGGAACAGACACATAGAACAGAAACACACACAGACACATAGAACAGAAACACACACAGACACATAGAACAGAAACACACACAGACACATGGAGCAGACACACACAGACACATAGAACAGAAACACACACACAGACACATAGAACAGACACACACACAGACACATAGAACAGAAACACACACAGACACATAGAACAGAAACACACACAGACACATGGAGCAGACACACACACAGACACATAGAACAGAAACACACACAGACACATGGAGCAGACACACACACAGACACATAGAACAGACACACACACAGACACATAGAACAGACCCATAGAACAGAAACACAGACAGACACATAGAACAGAAACACACACAGACACATAGAACAGAAACACACACAGACACATGGAGCAGACACACACACAGACACATAGAACAGAAACACACACAGACACATGGAACAGAAACACACACAGACACATAGAACAGAAACACACACAGACACATAGAACAGAAACACACACAGACACATAGAACAGAAACACACACAGACACGTAGAACAGAAACACACACAGACACATAGAACAGAAACACACACAGACACATGGAACAGAAACACACACAGACACATGGAACAGAAACACACACAGACACATAGAACAGAAACACACACAGACACACACACAGACACATAGAACAGACACACACACAGACACATAGAACAGAAACACAGACAGACACATAGAACAGAAACACACACAGACACGTAGAACAGAAACACACACAGACACATAGAACAGAAACACACACAGACACATAGAACAGACACACACACAGACACATAGAACAGACACACACACAGACACATAAAACAGACACACACACAGACACATAGAACAGAAACACACACAGACACATAGAACAGAAACACACACAGACACATGGAGCAGGCACACACACAGACACATAGAACAGACACACACACAGACACACACACAGACACATAGAACAGAAACACACACAGACATGGAACAGACACGTCCATAAACATGAGTGCAACTGGACTGGGGATGCCGTAGTTTCACACTGAGCTTATTCTGAAATATCCCTCTATTACACAGCATAACCATGTCATTAATGCAGATGGCATCCACTAAAGGGGCAGTACATGGTTATTGACGCTTAGCTTAGCATAGCTTAACAAGTAAACACCAAAACAATAAAACTATGCTTTCTGTTGTAGGCTAAAACACATTTACCTGGAGGAATGAAAATGTCTACTCTTTTCAGTACCACACACACACACCATCCAGCATCCACACACACATCCACAGATATACATATGCAAACGCACCATGGAAGAGTGAAGGCTGTACAACAGACACGTAGAGGTAGGCGCTGCGGAAGAGGACGAGGGCTGCACAGGTGACCACCTGACTGCAGCAGCGGGACAGGGTCTCTCCCTCCAGACTGGGCAGGTAGCGACACAGCTCCTTCATGCGCTGCAGCAGCTCCAGGTAACTCCTGGAGGAACACACACACACACACACACACACACACACACACACACACAGGCAGGACGTCAGGAACACAGAGACAACCGCAACAACACTGGCAAGGGGTCTAATTCAATCACTGATTCCTCCTTATGGGATACAGGTAGAAATTAAATGATATTTCAGTGGGTGGGCACAAATGAGCAAAAAATGTGGCTTATATGTAACAGTTGATTAGTCAGTCATATGTAATATCTTTAATATGTCTACACTGCATGCATACAGCTTCAGTTGTCGTAAAAAACAGAGAATATTTTGCTTCACTTTGTACATGAGAAAAGCACAGCCCTCTGTAAGCACTTTCAGGCACCCAAAACCCCCCTTCACACACACACACATAAACACAAAGACAGACACACACACACACATTCTGTCATGGCGGCCTCACCTGCTCCCCTTGTCTCCTTGCCACTCGCAGCGTGACCCCACCACAGCCAAGATGTCCAGCAGTCTCTCCCAGGGCTCGGCCACCACGGACGACTTCTCCGACAGGCCGTCAATCACGTACCGCTGAGCCCCACGCAGCACACCGGGAGACTTCAGCCCGCCCTCCTGACCACCTGACAGCCATGATAGAAAGGGCAAACAATAGCTGTTAGTGAGGGGCAGGGACATGTTTTAGATGTAGGACTATACAGATTAATATGGGAGATCGTCTTAGGGTCTGTGTGTGTGTGTGTGTGTGTGTGTGTGTGTGTGTGTACACTGCATCATCTCGGCTCTAATTGGTAAGGTTGTGTGATGTGTGTGATCCCATATGTTGGAGTGGGACTCAAGGAGTGAAATAAAAACATATTCAAATGTATGTGTGTGTGTGTGACAGAGACAGAGAGAGAGAGAGAGAGAGAGAGAGAGAGAGAGAGAGAGAGAGAGAGAGAGAGAGAGAGAGAGAGAGAGAGAGAGGGTGATGAACTGTGGCTTGCTGAGGAAAGTCATCCAGCCTACTGTGAGTGACAAATGTAACTACCTAGCTAGCATGGAACAGAAGCTATATATTTTTTACGATTCTGGTAAAACAAGTGTGTTTGTGTGGGGCAGTACCCTGTGTGTGTGTGTGTGTGTGTGTGTGTTTGTGTGGGGCAGTACCCTGTGTGTGTGTGTGTGTGTGTGTGTGTGTGTGTGTGTGTGTGTGTGTGTGTTTGTGTGGGGCAGTACCCTGCATCTGTGCATCTGTGGATGGGCCACGAGTGACGTAACAGATGTAGAATTCTGCTGCCTTGTGCATGTACTTGTGCAACAGGCTGGGCGGAAGACGCATGTCCAGGTTGTTCATGATCAGAGGGAGAACATCACACACTGGGGAGGAAACAAAGCGTAAAACGACACACAGAGAGAAAGGAACTGAGATACAAACAAATCCACACATTCAGAAATAAATGGAATCAGCTCGTGTCCAGACATTCCCAATTAAAGGTAGTGAATGTGAGTGTGATGCTCACCAAAAAGTTTTCTGAAGCAGTTGACAGGTGTGTCCAAGTCTTCCGCATTTTCAGCCTCCAAAAGAGACTCCCCTAAGCTGACCTAAAGGATGATGCGTGGAACCAGATGTCAACAGCTGAATTAACAGATTCCATTTTTTTTAAGTTTTATAAAGTCTATTTTACTATGGAGAGACAGATTCCAGATGAAGATTGGACTTACCCCATGCTGAACGACTGAGTCCGGAAATCTTCTTAACAAAAGCAGCAACATTTCAGCCTTCTCTAACGTATTAAAGCACTGCTCTGTAGCCTTCAGAAGCATCTCACACTGAATGCGTCCCGGAAGGGTCTCAAACAAACCTGCACATGAATAACAAACAAGCAATACACAGTCACAGACTGTTTTTCCTCACATCTGTTTTGCTCTATAAAGATGCAACGCTATGTTGTTTACCTCTCAAAAACTGGGCGTGCTTATCTTGACAGTCACTTCTTAGTGCGGAAGTGATGACTGAGATCTCGCGCCACACCACAGCTTGGTCGGGAAAGTTGATGAACCTGCAAAGTATGACAGCAGGACGAAGTGAATTTGACTGAGTCGAGTCAATTCAAAGCTGAATCATTAAAACAAATTAAATCAGGTACATTTAAGCTGGTGATATAACAGCTTAACTGAAGCTGGTCTTTGCTTACATGTCATACAGCAGTCTGCCCGCAGAAGTCGTCCTCTCGGCGTTGCGTTCAATTGTGTACATCTCGTACTGTATCAGACAGGAGTCAACGTAGTTGACATAATGCATAGAATTGTAACAATTTCAGTGCTACTGAATTATACCTTCAATACATTATAACTCATTACGACGAATGTATGAATGTATTCTCTCGTTACCTGAATGTTGAAGTCTGCGGGATAAAGAGTGCGGGCGGTTATCAGCCATGCCTTGGCAGCCCATGGGTCTTCTGACACAAGTTCGCGGGCGCGTTTTACGAGAAACTCGCAATCCCCCAGTGCAGACATAACGTCGCACGTCTGCGTTCCAAAGGACAAAAAAAAAAGTCACCAGTGGGAAACCGCAAAGGATGTATCTATGCAGTTCTTTTGGACGAAAAAAATACACATTACCCACTACTATATGGGTCTTTCTGCCTGTCTAACGTTAACTGAAACAGCTATGCAGCATCACAAACAACTGGATAACGTTACGCCTCTATGACCACATTGTAGCACAAAGAAAAATTATGCTTTCATTCATTTTTTCCCTGTGTAGACAGGAGGGTCACCAGTGCTAAATGTATTACATTTATCCTGACACTATCTAGAAAATAAACAGAAAAAACAGCCCAGCTCTGAACAAACCCTGACCACTGGGCCTCTTAATTTCTGTCGCATAGTTTACGTCAGAGCCTCACGACAGTCCAGACAGTACTTATCGCCACCTACTGTACTGGAAGAAAATCAACGCCGTTTTTTTTAATGTATGATCGACTTCAGTATTTTGCTACAAAGGATATGCAATGATGGACCTCATTCTGTTCTTCCCGATTCCAAATGTTATGGCCATATACGTTCAGACCGGCACTGTTGAATAGAGGCAAAGAAGACTAGATTGCCTTCTAGGGGTCGAATATTAGAATGCATCTCGCCGGTGAGCTGCTAGCTCTCACTGGCCTCCAACTGACCTACATGCCTCGCACCATGTACTGACATAGACATATACAGTATGTCTGTGTACTGAGATCCAGTTGAGACATTTGGTCTGTGACTTGTCTATTAAACTTCATTGTGTGTGTTATTTTATCCTCGTCTTATTGACGACTGTTTTGATCGTGTAACCTATAAAACCAAGTGTTTACTTGTATTTTGTTTGTTTGTTTGCTTCCTCTACATTCAGTGAAACAATATTTCGCACACAGTAAGATATTGTAAACGTTATGTGTCAAGGCCTAAGTCAAAAGGTGAAACAGCACGCACTGGTTCAGAATGTTGGCCCTCTTTAGTGAAAGTATGCAACACTTTTTCACTAATGTCAATTTGAACATGGAAACAATTATTTAAACTACACACAAGTATTTGGCCCTCTGTAGTGCAAGTAGGCGACACTCCTTCACTAATGTCAATTGAACATGGAAACAGTTTTTTAAACTACACACAAGTATTTGCAAGAAGTATAGGTAAATATACAACAGTTGGTATTTACTTATTTCCCACCCCTAAAATTGGAAACACTTCCAAATCAGGCAAGTTCAAGGGAGCATGACCCAGTGAATTGGATTGGCTTGTGAGCTGTCACCTGTTTCCCTGTCTGTCTGGGACGCAGAGCAGACAGTTGGCACGAACTGTGGAAAGGACGATTTCAGGTAAGAATACGCAGTTAAACGTCTCATGTCTTGGATAAAAAGTCGGTACGTTCAAGGCAACGTGCAGATTAAATTGAGGAGCAGTAGGAACACATATCTAAGCAATACGACTATGATATTGTCATTCATTTTTTAAACCTAGCTAACAACTGGCTATCGTAGACACCCTTGTGAACTTCATAGCCAGCTATCCGAAGGAGACATCAGATAAACGTTAACGGTACGTTTGCTAGTTAGCAAGTAGGTCTGTCTTGACGTTTCACTTCAACATTAGCATGATCTAACCTATTTTCTAATCAAGCTGGAAACAAGGTTGTAATTAAGCTAAATACTATCCCGTAACTGCCAATGATATCGATGGTAATTCTGCTTTGATGTCTGCGATCAAGAACAAATTAGCTCGTTAACATGCTCGCTAACGTTAGCTGGCTGGATGTATGGCTGTAGACCCAGTGGTGACGTTAAAAGTCATTATCTTGCCAGTATGTTGACAACAACAACATCTCAAAGTTATCAGGGATGGAGATCTTAGATAAACAGTTACGTCATGTTGGTTCATTCAGTTGTATCTTTAAAGTAGGACTAGATTTCGGCATCGATTAGCTAAGGAAGGATAAGCTAGCAAGGAAAGCTGTAAGCAACCATGTGTCAGCTGCCAGCTAGAAGAGGTCGTTGGCGTCTTTGGATGCTGTTTAATACTCGTAATCACGATGGAAGTATCCAGAGAGATGCTCACCGGATTGCCATACGTCACTGTAAATGTGAAAAATGTCAATATGATCAATCTAATCGCGCAAGTTCCAATGACCCGACCGCCCCTTTCGAGGCTAACATTAGCTAGCTAGATAGCCAACTGTGTGTCAATTTTGCTAGTGTTGCTAAGTTAGCTACTAATGTTGGCTGACGAGAAGTGCTTTCCCCGTCGACTAAGCTGACACAAGTAGAGGTGTTATTTGCTGTGGATATTCCAAAAGATTTATTTTACTGAAACGTTGCTGAAATGTGGCTACCCTATATAATCATGGAACATGTCCTACACTCTGTGACCTCACTTGACCTCACTGAGTGACTGTTAAACCTCGGCTCTATATTTAGGAAACTAGGTAACTTTACTCTATGTAACTCCCCGAGTCAGTACGTTTACTACTAACGTATTGTAGTATCATAGCCATGGCTGTGAGCCAGTAAATGTATTGGCATGAGCTAAAAGATGGCAAGAATACTTCCTGAACAAACATTGCACAAAATGTTACGTAACTTTTCATTGACTGTAATGAAGTGGGTTAACTTGTTTTAGGCAAAACATTGCAAAAGGATGGCCTCTGTCATTGGACTGTTTTCAACCTGTCAGCAAGACTTTATGACAAGGTGAAGATGGTTTCTGTGCACCATTTGAAATGTACTGTGTGTTCTATCTGTTTGCAGGGTGTGCGCTTCAGTTGGTAGCTGTTATCTTGGAAATGACGTTCGACCCCTCAGAAACGAGCTCTTCTAATCTCTCATGGGGACAGTAACTACCATGGACCCTGAATCTGGCCGGCAACATGGCGCCCCGCCCTCCCCCTCGCCGCCGGGGAACTTGGGTAAAGGCGGAGCTGCCCTGAGCTCGGGTCTAGGCGCAGTGCTGGGCCATCGCGGGAAGCACTACGTCTGCGGTTCCTTCGCGGCCTTCACCAACATCATCATCACCTTCCCGCTGCAGAAGGTTCTGTTTCGCCAGCAGCTCCATGGCGTGCGAGCCACGGAGGCCGTGCGGCAGCTGCAGCGGGACGGCCTGCGCAACCTCTACCGCGGCCTGCTGCCCCCGCTCCTCCAGAAGACCACCACCGTGGCCATCATGTTTGGCCTGTACGAGGACTTCTCCCGGCTGCTGCTGCGTCGTGCGGCAGGCAGCGGCACGCCGGAGATTGTCACCCGGAGCATCTCGGCGGCACTTGCTGGCACGGCCGAGGCGGCACTGACGCCGTTCGAGCGCGTGCAGACGCTGCTGCAGGACCACCGGCACCACGGGCGCTTCAACAACACGGCGCACACCTTCCGGACGCTTCTGCGTGACTACGGGGTCAAGGAGTGCTACCGTGGCCTGGTCCCTGTGCTGCTCCGCAACGGCCCCAGTAACATGCTCTTCTTCGGCCTACGCGGGCCCATCAAGCAGGCGCTGCCCGAGGCGCGCTCCAGGACTGAGCACCTGGTCAACGACTTTGTGTGCGGCGGGGCGCTGGGCGCCGGTCTGGGCATCATGTTTTACCCACTGAACGTGGTGAAGTCGCGGGCACAGTCGCAGGTGGGTGGGGCGTTTGTGCCGTGCAGCCAGGTGCTGATGACGGTGTGGCGAGAGAGGGGCGGGAGTGTGGCGATGCTCTTCCGCGGGGCACACCTGAACTACCACCGCTCTCTGCTGTCCTGGGGCATCATCAACGCCACCTATGAGCTGCTCCTCAAGGTCATGTGACTTGGAGTAGTGGGCGAGGGAGGGGAAAGGGGGGGCATGCCGACGGGTGTGCAGCCAGCAGAAGACTTGGACTTTTTATTATGGGTTCACTGATTTGCCTAAACTGACCTTGATCTGTACGTTGTATGGATGGAAACTGCCCATTCAATGATGCCAATTTAAAATCCATCCAGATGATTATTTGAAAGCCGCATAAAGAATGCAGCTCATGTTCTCAGGTACCCAAACTGGTACTGTGGGTTTGGGTCAGTGCCTGTTGTGTTGACTGAGAGAGGAAAGATAATGTTGTGCCACTGAGTTTTCCCTTATGATGCAAAGGGAGCTGTATTGTCCTAACAAACAGATTTAGATGCACAAATGGAGATCTTTGGTGGGGACCAGTGTGGGACAATGGTCCATCTAAATTGCACATTTCCTATCTTACTTGGTGTCTGTGTGTGTTTTAAGAACAAAATATCACGCAATCACATGATGGTAGATACATAATTACATGAGGACCAGGATTAATGAAAAATTAAAAGGTTCATTAAAAAGAAATATTTTTTCCCATGAAAAAAAATCCAGCTGATATCATTTCAAGTACTTGTGTGAAAGTTTTCATGAAAATGCTGATTTGTTGTGTGTTATGTGGTGAGGTGTTAATGTCGCTGTAAGAGTCCAGTAAAACATGAAATTACTAATTTCAATATGGCCTCGTCTTTTCAGAAATGTCAACAGCTTTTGCATGGACAATCTTACTTCACTCTACACATGCATTAAAATGAATTGGATATCTGTATGTTGACTTCTCTATGCCTTAATCCAGTATGTTCATGCACTGTCAAAGGATTCTTCAGCTTCCTTAGATGTAATACAGCTTTAATGTAGACAATGTAAGTGCTTAATGTTTTTATTTACATATATGGACATCATTTTGATCTAGATTAACATCAGATTAAAATGTTTATTATATTATTTGATAGACGCATACACACATTCACACACTAATACCAGAATAGTTCATCAGAGATGTATCAGTTCTGATCCGTAAAACAGCCGGTTATCATCTTCTACCCTCACTAAGCCTATGAAAAAGCAAAGGAAGAGCAGGATGCATGAGAGTGACTCCGTAGAAGGACATTAGTGCTTTAAGACTCCGGTTGTTTAGTATTGGATCCCCTCCAGCACAGTAGTGTGTCTACTGTCTTCACTGTACGGGCGGCTGGGCGCTTAGGCCCCTCCCATTCTGGCACAGTCATGGCCACATGCTCTGCCGGCTCGCTGGTAGTAATCTCAGCCGACATAATGGGCTCAATATTCAAGCTTGAGTAGAGACATGCCACTGCTTTTTTTTTTTTCTTCTCCTTTTTTCCCCTAGTTCTGCCAGGAAGGAAGGAGGCTGTTAGGAGAACGGATGGAGAGAGGGAGTGAGGCAGAGGGACGAGAAACAGATCTGCCAGACGAGGCTGCAGTGGCACACGCAGAATGGGAGCTTCACTAGGAGGCTGGCCCTGCCACCACTGTGTGCCCAGCGCTCTGTCACATCACTGACTAAACTGAGCACGAGAGGACCCACAGGCTTTATGAACCGCACAGCAAAATTCACAAAATATGGTTTAAAAGCAAGTGAAGATTAGGTTGAAATGCAAGTGGCGCAGCTGGGAATGGTCAGTACAAATGTTAATTGGTGGTGTGTGTAATTATGTGAGTGAACGCTCCCCATGATATGTGGTCAGTGAATGTGAGAGTGTCTATCATGCCTATAAATCAAATGTTTCCCAATACATTCACTTCCACAGAATCAACATATTTTTACGACATATTTTCATGACTGAAATATGTAAGATGCCTTTGTATGATTTAGAGCAAAAGGAAGTTGTGGTGACCCAAATAAAAAGAAATCTGACTGCATCATTTGACATTTCCATGGGTGAAGGGATGTGCACTAGTTTCATGCATCTCTTGCATTGTTTCAACCACTGACTGAGCGCTGCGAACCTAAAGTACATTCCTGGTTTCCAAGCTTGTGATTCACCTTTGTTTAGTGGAAGTCATACATCTTAATGTAACGTGTATCTATGAGGCCTGCTTGTTTGATGTAATAAACACACTTGTAAGTCAACAGTGAAACATTTGAAATGTTGTCTGTGTTGTCATTTATGCTGATGTGTGACCAAGGTGGGTCATTTTGAATGGCAGACGTTGGCAGTTGAAAGTGCTACTGGCTTCTCTGGGTCTAGCAGTGATGATGTGTTTGCATCAAAGTTTATTTATGACCAAAATAAACCTGTTTTTGGACTCAAACTACCTGTTCATGTTGTGGTCCTTTACTGTATGTCACTGATTACCATGCCAGAGTTGTTTTCAGACAAACAAACAAAAAACTTGCATCTCATTCCTGTTTCAGTCAGAAACACCTACACACACACACACACACACACGCACGCTAAATTAGTGAAAAAATGGGTTTGAGAACATGCCCATTCATTATTACTTATATATAAATAATGCACACCTTGACCTGGATGAAACCTTTGAATGTAAGCATAAGAAAGATGTCAAAAATGGAACACCTGCAGGGGTCACATCGAGGGCAGTTTCCTTTTAGAGCAGTTTGACCAGGCATGGTGCAGGTTACGAAATACTGCATGTCACCTCAAATATTGACCTAAGAGTTAACTAGCAGGCAAACATGCCAGTGAGGAATGAGTCCAGTCAAGCACAAGGGTCTTCCCAACAACAGACCAGAGGTTTTTTCCTCTCATGTCGGCCCGTTTATTGGGGTTACTAAACTCTGTGACAAATTTGTATTTTAAGTCTGTAGTCACCATTTTTTAATCAAAATTGAATGGAATTTTAAAGCTGAAATGACTGATTCTTGACATTTTGTCAATCACGAGAATTCCTTAAGTGAAGTGTCAATATTTTGTCAGAAAAAAAAACAGATTAATACTTCAGTGTGTGGCACACACAGTCTACAGCGCTTCTGCTTTAAAACTGCTTGCTACCAGCATGTAATCACTTGGTCCATTTCATTTTAATCCTAACCTCAATCCGTAATCTCCGAGCAGACAGTCCAGTCAGTAAAGGCAAAGCAGTTGTAAGGGCTCTGTCTCCTGTCATGGAGGGAGTGTGATTGAAATAAATGAAAACCAAATGGATGAACTACTGGGCAAAACGCATAGAAAGGATTGAGACCACAGAGACGCTATCGGAACACTTAAAATAAAACCACACACACACACACACACACACACTCACAACCACATAAAAAAACAGCACTGACCCAATTCAAAATTAGTTTTCCAAATGTTCCTATTTATTATTAATGCTACTGAAAGATTGCAAAAAATCCCACACAACTGTGACTTTTCCTTTATGTCTTTTTCTTTTTCATTAAAAAAACTGGTTTCTTCATTACCCCTTCTAGTTCTTTCAGGTATGGCTTCTAAGAGGTTCCCCTCCTCTTGTGCACTTAATGACTGCAATTCATTCAACACACCATACACAACTCTCATCATACAACCTCAGCTTTTATTGGCTACATATGGCAAATAAGGTCTAGTCATTGCAGTAGGAGGCTGCTTTTTAATATGGGAATGCATTTGTTAGGAGGTGCTATTTTTTGATATGATAAATAAGGAGACTGTGCAGACACGGCTTATTAACATGTGCTAGCATGCTACCAAAACAGAAGCAAATGAACGCTGCTGGGTCAATGAATCACTGACCTCCGATGCTATTTTTTTTAGGCTCACCCAACTTGCACTCACTGTCCCTTTGTGTCCAAGACAGCAGGTCCAAAAACAGCAGCTGCCTTTGGGCAGGATCCCGGCCTCAACTGGGCCAGGTCAGAATCAGAACCGCTCCAAGGGCAACGGTTTCATTGAATCCCTTTTGCTGTTGTGATGACAAGGCTGACACAGCAGCTCCTCAGGCTCTCCACCCCTCTGCAGCATCACTCTGCTGCTGGACATTTCTACCCAATAGACTTGGTTGAGGACAGAGACACAATAACGTTGTTCATCTCCTAAGTGTTGATTTTTAAAAACATACCAAGTCATGTGGCTGATATTACAATAAAATATATCTGCCCTAGAAAATGCCAGCTAGAATGCCTTGTGGCCCTGAAGAGTAGCACAGCAGTCACTGTATACTGAACAGCTGTCACTGTATTCTGAACAGCAGTCACTGTATACTGAACAGCAGTCACTGTATACTGAACAGCTGTCACTGTATTCTGAACAGCAGTCACTGTATACTGAACAGCAGTCACTGTATACTGAACAGCAGTCACTGTATACTGAACAGCAGTCACTGTATTCTGAACAGCAGTCACTGTATACTGAACAGCAGTCACTGTATACTGAAAAGCTGTCACTGTATACTGAAAAGCTGTCACTGTATACTGAACAGCAGTCACTGTATTCTGAACAGCAGTCACTGTATACTGAACAGCAGTCACTGTATTCTGTATTTAAACCTGAAGCTGCATAACGGTGCAGGAACAGCTAGGATAAGAGGATAGACTGTTGTGTCACCAAATATTTTGTTAAAACAGCGTCAAGGCAAATTGGGGCTAAATAGCAAAGTCATACTTCAATTGCATCCAACTAAAAATTCATACTGATAGTAAACATCTTTAGAAAGATCCCCATGGATCAAGAATAAGGCTTGGGTTTGCTAGGGAAGCCCTCTTTTTTTTAACAAATAGAAGCTTAGAGATCATTAACAGATCTTTTTTTTTTCGTTTTAAAGAATCAAAACATGATATGTGGGAAAATATTCAAAAACAATTGACACTTGCATAGTCAAAAATTAAGGACAATTTGAGGAGCCAAAAGGCTTATGTTGTAGCCTGAAAAATAAAAAAATAAATAATAAAAAAATGTGTGAAGACCTCAGTGAGAAACAGCACTAATCAAAACTGACCTGAGCCAGGTCTCTTCCACTATCCGGGAACAAATCTTTGTGCTATTTAGTTTTTGAATCCCTCTGGTCACAACATTTAACAGTCCGTTAATGTGCCAAAAAATAAAGAGGAAGAAGAACAACAACAACAAAAAAAACAGTAGCCAAACCTTCTTACTTACAGACAATACATACATACATATATAACATAGCATCATCTCATCAGTACCCTACCCTCCCATTTGTCCCCCTCCCCAGTGCCGAACACCTTTGGATGGACTAATATATTACTGCATATATGCATTTGTATAACTACCGGCTGTACACTATTAGTCAGGGGTGAGAGAGGAAAGGAAGGTGAGTTGATTTCAGGTTCGTCCCTAAAGCCTGGGAGTATCTGAAATGGACCAGAGCAGCAAAACTAAAATAAAACAGAGGAATATAATACTGTCAGTTTTCCTTGGGTTTTAACGACTGTCAGATTAGGAGGTAGGATATTACTCACAAGAAGAAGAACAAGTACAACAACTTATTACTGTTGAGGAGGGACTGTAACAAGTGAGCTTTCTGTATGTAAGAAACTGTCGTGCACACATACATGTAGTGTACTGAATGTAAAAATAAATACATAAATACATACTGTACATAATCGAAGAAACAAAGTACATTGTTAGAAAATAGATCTGTACAAATGCATAACCCACGCAAGTTCGTAAGGAGACTGCACTTGGTGAAGTCACTGAGGAGGCTGCCACTCAAACGGGCTGATGTTATCTCCTTGTAGACGTTCTCAGTCAGTCGGAGAGCCAGTGTGTACAGCGTGCAGGATGTGCAACCTACAAGCACTTGTACTGACCCAGCACTGTGTGCCAGCACCCGCGCGACGCGAGCAGCACCACATCTGGCCCAGTGTTACTGGACCTCTGAGAGGCCTCCTTCAGGTGCTCCTTGCTACATCCGCAGTCTCAGTGTTTAAAACTCTCGAGTGCATGCACTTCATTTTCACTTGTTCACATCACGGTCGACGAGTTCAGAAGCTCAGAGTTGAGAGCCCGTAGTCCCTGTCTGGCGTACGCATCCTAAACAGCTGAGTGAGGGAGAAGACAGTGGAGATGAGGACAGTGCATTGTTTGGCCAGCACCCTGACACCTTCTCCCTCCCTTGCAGTCTCGACCGCGGCGACAAACTCCTTGTACAGTCCCACGATCTCCTGAAGTTTCTCTAGCGCCTCCTTGCCATCTATGTCGCTATGGGACCCCCCGCAATGTGCGCAGGAGACACGCAAGCAGGCGGCAGACAGGTACACCAGGGCACTGAAGCTGTTGCCTAGCGACAGGAGGGCATCGTCAGGTGCCCACCCTACCCGCGTGGCTCGCTGGCAACCCGAGGCCAACCTTCGGGCCTCCGTCTGTAGAAGGCAGCGCTCAGCGTCTGAGAGAGAGTGCCCGTTTGTTCCGCCGGACTCGCCACAACTCCCCTTACGTCCCGACGGGGACACTGCTACTGCTGCTGGCATGCTGGCCGCTAGCACGGACAGCAGCTCGTCGATGTCACTCCGCAGGGCAGCGTAGCCCGCTTTCAGGCTGGCACCCCTCTGCCCAGTGCCATAGCGCCGGCCTTGCAGAGAGCGTAAGGGATGCCCCAGCAGCCCCTGCTCCAGCGGTCGAGGTTCCAGCGGCCGTGGAGGGGTCAAGAGAGGACTGAGCTCCGAAGACGTGGAGAGGGGGTTTGGCGTGTCTCTCAGCAGAGACAGGACATTGGGAGAGGGATCGGAGGCTGAGGTGGGGGGCACTGGTTGGGGAGGTGGTGGAGGTGGGGGTTTCTTGGCTTGTGTACGACGGGAGAACTCGTACACTGTCATATCATCGTCAAAGCCGCAGCTGTCCTCCGCGTCCCCGCTAAAGCAGTTAGCGTAAACTGTGCGACATCCGCATGGTTCGCTGTTGGGATTGGCAATGGGGGCCGGAGGACCATCAGGACTGGTAGCAGGATACGTATCTCTGTTAGACTGGGGCTGTTCACACTTGCAAGAACCCAAATGCCTGTATATCTCATTCTTTTCCACAAAGCTCGGATGAGCTCCCGGTTTCCCATTGGTTTCTTTCTGAACTGGCATCACTTCCTCTGGTCCATCTTTCAACTTAGCGATGACCACCTCTGCAACTTCTTCTTTTGTCTTTTTCACTGCCACAGCTGCTGGGAGGCTCTTGATTGCTTTGGGTCCTGCAGGCTCAGTCTGATTTTGGACCTCCTCAGTAGCAGAGCTGGTCTCGAGCGCGGCGGTACCGAGGATCTCTTGAGAACGGGTCAGGTACCAGGGAAGATCCTGGATCCTCCCGCGAAGAGCTGCTGTGGAGAGGCGACCTGAGGATCCGTTTCTGGTACCGAGGCCTGGTGAAGTTGTCCCCACTGAGTCCTTAGACGGGTCTCCACTGATAGGATTTCTGACAGGAACCAGTGGGGAGGGAGTGGGTGTCGGTGTGGTGGATGCACTGCCCATTCTCATTTTGGGGGCGTCTGTCTTTTCCGTCCGCAGGTTTTCATGGCTGAGGGAGACCCCTTTGCTTAAGCCAGGAGCTGGGGTCACCCCATTCCTCTGTTCCCAGGGGTGAAAGGTCAGACCATTGGGGATGCTGGGGAGCGAGGTAACTTTCTTATCACACTCTAGTTGGACTGGGGAAGCTGATTTCAGATGACGAAAGGGAGATGGAGGGGTTGAAGTGGGAGACTGGCTGGTTGGAGTAAGGATTGCCTCTTTCCTCGGAGGAGGGTATAATGCCTGTGGCGACTTCCGACCCCCTCTTCCGTGAACTGAAACAGGAGAGCGCTCTTTTTCCACTGTGTCACCTCCAGGAGCCTCAGAGACACTACTCTGAGTAGGAGCCTGCACGTCCTCTGGACCAAGGACTTTCAGGAGGAGATGATTTTTAAGCCTTGCAGGTGGGAGAATCCCATTTGCCTGTTTTGTCTCCTTCTCTGCGTTCCTTGTACTCTCAGTAGAGCTAGGTGACACCTGGGTTTGACGCACCGCAGTAATGAGTGGAGACGTGCGAGACGGGCCAGTGGAGGTGACCGGTTTAAACTCCATGGTGTCCGGCTCCATTTCCAGCAGCTCTGAGGACATGCGTGTGTTCCTACCCGGTATGTCTCCGTTGCACTGACCATGAGAGTGCTGAATCCCTTGTTGCAACGCGACGTGGTCCTTCGTCGGATTGGGCTCCGGATGTTCTTTCTCCTCAGCTTCATTCAGCAGGCAGGCCACCGTGGGGAAGGAGGTAAGAGGGCCCCCTGACAGGGAGTCTGCGTCAGAGTCGACAGCAGACTGGCTCTGGGGGAAAGAAGATACAGAGGAACGGTCATCTCTGTCCTCCTCCTGCTCGTCTTCCTCCTGCGGTCTGCCGTTTACGTGAGCGGCTGCTTTCGCAATCTTCCTCATGTTGATGTGGTTTACGTTCAGGGATCTGGGTGTATTGTTCATATCTGTGGGAGAGTAGGGAGAATGTGTTAGAAAGCCACAGGTAACAGAGCATATATAAGTGGTAAAAACTGGGGTGAAAACATGAACACACATACAACAGCATGTCACTTGGATTATCGTGTGGTGTGCATGTGAAACAGATTTTTGAAAAATCAGAGATTTCACGGACCTCTCTGTTCCTGTTCTGCTATTGGTGGAGTGAAACGATCCTGGGCATCGAAAAACTCATCTTCTGATTCTGACACACTGTCTCTGATGCTTCCAGCAGCCTGGGGAACCCTGGATGCCTTCTCTCTCCGCGGGGATATGTCTTCATTGGCGAAGATCTGCCCAAATATCTCCTCCTGGAGAGTCAAGTTATAGCCTTGCTTTCTACTTTCACGGCTGTAACTTCGGGTTAAAACCGCATGGATGCTGATGTCATTGTCCTCCGTGTCCTGCAGGCTGTCATCGTCACATGTCACCAGCTGGGTGTTCCAGCGAGTCAGTGTCCTCGGGATCGGCCTGAGGCTCCCGTCATCGTCCTCCATCCTGCTGTCGTCGTCCAGCTCGTCATCGGTTGCCTCAGGTGGGCTCGGGAGAGAGTCCGCTTGGGAGAGGTCTGCATAGCACAGGTCTGCTTCATGATCGTAAACCAGTTGGGAAGGTCTCTGTGCCACCTCAGAGACTGACATGTCCAGCCGTCCAGGGATGTCTAGGAGGTATGGGCTGTGGACGTCTATGCTGGACGCTTGGCTGGAGGCTTGACTGGAGGCTTTGCTCTTCTCCTGCAAGGTATCCAGCTGGGCTTGGGCTTGAGAACGGTTCGCAGCCCTGAAGTTCTCCTCCATAGTGCTCAGGGAGTTGCTCGACAGGCTGGAGAAGCTGCTGTTGACGCGCGGGTCGGTGTGGCACCAGGCTGTGTCCAGAAACGCCTCCAGTGATATCTCTTCGTCGTTCTCTGCAGAACTTGCCTTGGCCTTGCTTCTCATGTTACCGTTCTCCTCATCCTCGTTTTGTGCCTCCGTCACGATCACGCTCACTTTCCCTCTCTTGCCATTCGTTCTTTCTATCCCCCCACCTATAGCCTGGTCTTCATCGTCCTGTGGATCTCTGCGGTTGTATATCTCTACGGAGTGTGTGTCTTCTGAGAGCTGAGCGTCCATGGGATAGTCTTCGTCTGACGAGTCCTCCGAGTCGCTACCGCAACGTGACAAATATTCTGGGGAGGAACACATAATAGGTCATTAAATAGCACTATCCACATACCTTCATAAAACCACTTATTATATCAAAAGGCACACGTGTATATGATGGTGACATAGTTCCGTCCTTACCTTCTTCAACGGGGATGCGGCGCATTTTTGGTCGACCACCCCAGCGGAACACGTTCATGTTTGGGTCAACGAGCAGCCGACAATAACCCGCCAACAGGCAAGCCAGGTCTTTAGCAGCCACAGAATCCATCAGTAAAGCCAACGGCTGCAGAGACACAGAAGGAGACAAGGGCAGATGAGAACAGGTGAAATTAGAAAAAAATACGATTAGTAAACCATGACTGTAAATGTTTAGCTTTTGGCTCATGCGTTCATCACACTCTGTGTTTGTGTGTGCGTGTGTATGTGTGTGCTTGCTCTGTACCTTGATATCCTGAAGGTAGATCTTGAGCATGCTCACTCTCTCGGACTCGGAGAGCAGCTCCACCCGTGTGATGTAGTGGAAGTCGATGATGGTGGAGATCATGTTGAGCTTGTGATTGAGGATCTGACTGATGCCATACCTCGCTCCCACCAGCAGGTTCACCACAGACTCCCTGTCCTGAAGCTGGAGCAGAAAAGAAACTAAATCATCTTTCAATCGTCTCTCTCAGATTTCTCCGTTTTCCTTTTCTTGCTTTTCTTGTTTTTCATTAGACCCATGGAGCGCAAAAGAAACAAAATGTCTTTCCTCTCCATATCTCATCCCCCCCTCTCTCTCTTTCTTTCTTTTCCTGAAACTGAGGTATAAAGAAATGAATGGATACCATCTGTTCTTCCTCCCTCCCCTGACTGTCTCTTTCACAAATTATGCGCGGAGACACACACACAATGAACGTGCCCTATCTCTTGCCAACTGATAAAAATGAGTCTCCTTTAAAAGAGCCGTATTAAATATTCATTCCATGTTCTCTTCAGCATTACCGCGGCTCTAGCAGAATGACAAATGAGACTACCGTCCGATCAATTTCCTCTCTTTTGGATGTAATAAATAAGCAGTGACACTTGTCTGGTCTTACCAGCATGGTGGCATTGTAGGACCTGCCGCTGTACGATATGAGCTCTGCCATCTGAGTCAGGTATGCTAGTCTGGCCTGGTCCGTCGAGATCACCTAAGCGTGAAAAATAGCACCCTGTGTTTAATATTATGTACATTTTGACACACACACAGGCGCGCACACGCGCACACGCACGCACACACGCACACACGCGCACACGCACACACACACGCACACACGCACACACACACTGACTGCTACCTTCTGTCGAGGCTCCAATAGAGACTGGATCTTCTTGAGGTGGTAGTTCAGCGCTTTCCTCAGGTCCTTCTCTCTCATGTTTCTCATCAGAGTAGGAGATATGAAGCTGTCCAACCCAAACTCCTTACTGCAATGAAAAGGCAGAACGCTATTTAGTATCGAGGAACAGCTCAGGTAGAACGCTATTTAGTCTTGAGAAACAGCTCAGGTAGAACGCTATTTAGTCTCGAGAAACAGCTCAGGTAGAACGCTATTTAGTCTCGAGAAACAGCTCAGGTAGAACGCTGTTTAGTCTCGAGAAACAGCTCAGGACGAACGCTATTTAGTCTTGAGGAACAGCTCAGGTAGAACGCTATTTAGTCTCGAAGAACAGCTCAGGTAGAACGCTGTTTAGTCTCGAGAAACAAGAGAGTTTCAAAGTCTGATGTTACAAGGAAGTATCAGAGTTATTATAATCTTAACTTTCCCTGTAGGTTACCTCCCATTTCCTCACAGTTTTCTTGTTAATGCTCAAGCTTGCAAAATGGCTGATATTAAATGCATGTAGAAATAACATGAAAACAACTATGTCATTCTCTATCGATGAGTACATGTACATGCTAGGGTATTGTGCATGTGTGTGATGTGGTATAGTGTGTGTGTGTGTGTGTGTGTGTGTGTGTGTGTGTGTGTGGGTGTGTGTGATGTGGTATAGTATGTGTGTGTGTGTGTGTGTGTGTGTGTGTGATGTGGTATAGTATGTGTGTGTGTGTGTGTGTGTGTGTGTGTGTGTGTGTGTGTGATGTGGTATAGTATGTGTGTGTGTGTGTGTGTGTGTGTGTGTGTATAGCATGTGTGTGTGTGTGTGTCCTTACGAGATGCTCTTGACAGATGCCCTTTGGGTTTGTCCGCTGCTGGCCAGTCTCTCGTGGATGTGCAGAGCAGCCAGTCTGAGGGCCGTGTTACACTTCATCTCCACTGCAAAGCGCTCCTGCAGCACGTCCCCCACACTCTGGAGACACACATGGGAAACATGATATTACTCACACACACAGGGACGGGCGCACACACATACACACACGTACAAGCACACACACGCACACACACACCCACACACACACGCACACACACACACACCCACACACACACAAACCTGATGGAAGAGGTATTCAAAAGCCACAGGGTCGTCCTGCAGCAGGTCGAGCGGGTCTCTGGGGATGAAGCAGACTCTGAGCAGACATCTGTAGTCATGGGAACCCTTCTTCAGCACCACCTGCACACAGCCACAGCAGAACCACAGCCGGGTCAGCACACAGCAGAACCACAGCAGAACCACAGCCGGGTCAGCATACAGCAGAACCACAGCCGGGCCACACCCCACAAACACATGAACGGATGAACCGCCACTGGTGAGGAATACAGTTTCAGACATTAAAGAGTTCTTTACTTTATCCATCTTGCGCTCTTTGAATTTTGACATACCCAACTGATGTGATGATCAGTTATATACATATATACGTTTGTTTTCCCTCTGTTTCCCTTTTACAAAAACCTGTAAACATTTGAATAGAAAAAAAGAGTTTGCCACTGTGCATGGGCCCTTGCAGGGTTCATACCATACCCTTCAGTATGTGCTCATATCCCTAATCTAAAGGGGTTCAAACCCTTCAGCATGTGTTCATATCCCTAATCTAAAGGGGTTCAAACCCTTCAGTATGTCTTCATATCCCTAATCTAAAGGGGTTCATACCAAACCCTTCAGCATGTGTTCATATCCCTAATCTAAAGGGGTTCAAACCCTTCAGCATGTGCTCATATCCCTAATCTAAAGGGGTTCATACCATACCCTTCAGCATGTGTTCATATCCCTAATCTAAAGGGGTTCATACCAAACCCTTCAGCATGTGTTCATATCCCTAATCTAAAGGGGTTCATACCAAACCCTTCAGTATGTGTTCATATCCTTAATCTAAAGGGGTTCAAACCCTTCAGCATGTGTTCATATCCCTAATCTAAAGGGGTTCATACCAAACCCTTCAGCATGTGTTCATATCCCTAATCTAAAGGGGTTCATACCATACCCTTCAGCATGTGTTCATATCCCTAATCTAAAGGGGTTCATACCAAACCCTTCAGCATGTGTTCATATCCCTAATCTAAAGGGGTTCATACCAAACCCTTCAGTATGTGTTCATATCCTTAATCTAAAGGGGTTCATACCATACCCTTCAGCATGTGTTCATATCCCTAATCTAAAGGGGTTCATACCAAACCCTTCAGTATGTGCTAATATCCTTAATCTAAAGGGGTTCAAACCATACCCTTCAGCATGTGTTCATATCCCTAATCTAAAGGGGTTCATACCATACCCTTCAGCATGTGTTCATATCCCTAATCTAAAGGGGTTCAAACCATACCCTTCAGCATGTGTTCATATCCCTAATCTAAAGGGGTTCATACCATACCCTTCAGCATGTGTTCATATCCCTAATCTAAACGGGTTCATACCATACCCTTCAGCATGTGAGGCCAGTGAGTCACGGCTCACTTCAGTAAATCTCCAGACCTTGGACTGCAGGGCAGTACAGTGCACTCATGTCACCAGCAGGTCGGAGGAATAAGTGTTGCTGTATATGTTTAATATTATGGTAAAACTTGTCATTGTGGCTATACATCCGGCACTCTGCTGTACACCCCAATGTAAAAAAAGAGTTAATCGAGGCTACAAATCTCAGTTAACTACGTCTTTGGTCTCAATTAAGCACAGCATTGTGTCCTTGGCGGTCCGTTTGTTTACAGCCTAATCCTGTTTTCCTGTGTCCTGGCGGTGCTGTGTGTGTGTGTGTGTGTGTGTGTGTGTGCAGCAGGCCCACCTTCTGTATGAGTTCCTCCTCGTGCAGGAGTAACAGCTTGGTGATGCTGTACTGCTGCTCCAGCACCAGGGAGAAGTACTCAATGGAGCGGATGGACAGCTTATCCTTCAGGGTCATGATAATGTCCTGGAACAAAAAAAAAAAGGACATTCATTGAGACCATGTGGTTATTAATATACATTGTGATGACATACTGTGACTGTGCTATTAACCCACATTAAATGACGTTAGTTTTATTAAACAAAATGTATCCATAGGTCTCAGGATCAATGGTGTCTTGTTTTATATACGGGAAAGAAATGTGACCGGTGCACTTGGTTATTGTAGAATACGTAATAACAGAATTACCCAATCAATGAATTATAACTAACACTTCTCTACTGATATACTGAATGAAATATACACCAATTTAAGATGTCTGAAGTCATATTTAATGAACAATTAATATTAATATAATTATTATGGGCTATGCTGCCCATGTGACGTTGAACAATGCCTTTCTCTGCAAGGACGTAAATGAATGTATAATTACATGTATATTATCATCTGTTCCAGCCGTGTTGGTGGGAAGTACTTGATTAGCCGATTAGCTCACTGGCCTCAGTTTCACTGCCCTACTCTTTTAGAGTTACCTACCACACAAGAAGCCTTGACTTTCATACAACAGTGACTGACTGACAAACAGGTCTTTGTCCTGATTGGCTGGAGGCTGCCTTGTTCTGATTGGTTGGATGTTCAAGGATCATGTGGATCATAATAAGACAATAAATGTTTTCCTTAGAGAAAAGACTGCACTGGCAGCTGCAGCACAAAAATATTACGCTACATGTCGCAGAAATATTACATAAACCATTTCGATTTTGATTTAAAAAAAAAGAAAAACACTTGCCCTGACCTTTAATGTACCTACACAAGGTTGTGCTTTGTGCAACTATATTAAGCTTGTGAATTCACAGGACGTTCCGCTGCCTGAAAGCAGAGAGGTTGAAAGGCAAACCTTAACAGTGGTGGTGTTGTCAAACTTAAAGGCCTTGGTCTGGCCATTCTCCAGGTAGACCTTCAGAACGTTCGGAAGGAAGAGCAGAGAGTTTCCCTGGGAACACAAGAGAGGCGAGTTAAACTCTTACAGACTGCAGGACTGTCCTCAGAGAGAGAGAGAGAGAGAGAGAGAGAGAGAGAGAGAGAGGGAGAGAGAGAGCACGAGTGAGTGGGAGAGGGATGGATAGAGAGAGAGAGAGTGGGAGAGGGGTGGATAGAGAGAGAGAGAGAGAGAGAGAGAGTGGGAGAGGGGTGGATAGAGAGAGAGAGAGTGGGAGAGGGGTGAATAGAGAGAGAGAGGGACAGAGATAGAGAGAATGGGAGAGGGATGGATAGAGAGAGAGAGAGAGAGAGAGAGAGAGTGGGAGAGGGGTGGATAGAGAGAGAGAGAGAGAGAGAGAGAGAGAGGATACTTGTGCTCTTGTGTACTTTGTGTGGATGATTTATGATTATGTTCCAGTGCGTGTGAAATCCTCACCTGAGTGTGTCCGTTGACCAGCACCTCCTCAGCGAAGCGAACCTTCACTGGATTTCTCCTCAGACGAGCTTTCTTTTCCGCCGTCATCAAGGAAGATTTTGGAACCTGGAAAAAAAGAACATCCCATTTTGTTAATCACAAGATTCACTCCTCACATTGAATAACCTAATCTCATCCACTACGAACAAATCTTCACTGAAGCCCTGAACATAAGCCAGGTTTCTGATTCAGTGTCTGTCCAGTAGATATACATCTGCTGTCTTAGTATGAAACTATCCATTCGGTATCTTTATATTCATACACAGGATGTTCATACTGGATAATTCATAGGGACCTTTTAAGTAAAGTAAAAAACGACTTACTGACATGAGCCTCAGGACTGTGACGACCACTGACCCTTGACTGTCCCTGAGAGAGGATGAGAAGGGCAGAAAGAACCATGTGAACATGTATAGTTACTCTTAATCATGGCACTTGAGCACACGGAGGAGCGGTGAACAGTAGCCAGTAGCCTCCTGGTCTCAGTGTGGCGTGTGGCGTGTGTGTGTGTGTGTGTGTGTGTGTGTGTGTGTGCTGCTACACTGGAAAGACTGGAATCCAAACCCGTCAGCAGAACAGGGTGGATCTCTCGGACAATGACTCTTCTCAAGCATAATCACACGCATACTCCACACACAGATAAACACACACACACACACACACACACACACACACACACACACACTCCACACACAGATAAACACACACACACACACACACACACACACACACACACACACACACACACACACATACTCCACACACAGATAAACACACACACACACACACACTCACAGATAAACACACACACACTCACACACAAACACACACACACTCACACACATACTCCACACACAGATAAACACACCCACACACAAGAACACGTGTTTCTTACCCAATCATCTCCTGTACTTGGTCAGGGGGCAGGTCCTCCACAGTTGTGTTATTGACCTTAAGAAGTTGGTCTCCAGGTAAAAGCCTCCCATCAGCAGGACCTCCTGTAAGACACATACACGTGCACACACACACACACACACAAACAAAGTCCGAATGGAACCCAATGGGAACCGAATCAGACAGAAAACAATTGCTTTCAGCTTGTATACTTCCCATTATACCATTACACTGTTATATTATATTTAATCTCTATACTTTTCATCTGCACTTCATTTATCACTGATTACTGTTACTGCAGAAGGCTGTGCTCTATGGTAGAGGCATGTGTCACTGTGAGCAGAAGGCTGTGCTCTATGCGCTGTGTCACTGTGAGCAGAAGGCTGTGCTCTATGGTGGAGGCCTGTGTCACTGTGAGCAGAAGGCTGTGCTCTATGCGCTGTGTCACTGTGAGCAGAAGGCTGTGTTCTATGGTAGAGGCATGTGTCACTGTGAGCAGAAGGCTGTGCTCTATGGTAGAGGCATGTGTCACTGTGAGCAGAAGGCTGTGCTCTATGGTGGAGGCCTGTGTCACTGTGAGCAGAAGGCTGTGCTCTATGCGCTGTGTCACTGTGAGCAGAAGGCTGTGTTCTAAGGTAGAGGCATGTGTCACTGTGAGCAGAAGGCTGTGCTCTATGGTAGAGGCATGTGTCACTGTGAGCAGAAGGCTGTGTTCTATGCACAGCTATGGCAGGGCTTTGTGTAGGCCGCAGACACACAGAGATATATATGCATGAAAGAATGCACACACACACACACGCACACACACACATGCAGACACACACACAGACACACACAGACACACACACACACAGACACACAGACACACACACACACAGACACACACACACACTGCCCCCTGCCCTGACCACATCCCCCCAATCCGTGATCTCAATTGTGGAGCCAAGGCCGTCTCCCCTGTCAAGCCCCATCTATCTCTCTTTCATTCCCCTGCTCCTCCTCCCTCTTTCTTCTTTTGTTTCTCTCTGTTTCCACACTCTCCCCCTCTCCCCCTCTTGTTCCTCTACACCCCTCTCTTTCCCCAAACTCTCTTCTCTTTCTCGCTCTCTTTTTTCTCCCTCACTACCCCCTCTCTTCTATCTCTTTCTCTATCACTCTCTCTCCTCTCCT